>NC_142660.1:13713000-14022000 GCF_026168435.1 Sesamum indicum | reverse complement strand
TCTCCCAATACTGTACCTTAGGTGACTTGAACCCAATTACATTATTTTTTTATTTAAATTTTATTGTACCATCCATTTTAATTATAATATACATATAATATTTTTTAAAATAAAATAAATAACATAATTTTTATATGTACTATATAATATTAAATATTATAAAATTTAAAATAAAAAAATCAATTTCGAGTTATATAAACATGATACATCTCCCATGGTATTATTTTTTTGTTCTTTTTGTGTTGAACAAAAGAATAATATGATAAATAAGTAACAACCAGCATCATCATCATCAAATAATAATGACAGAGAATTAAGGTATAGGAGATTATTATTTTGGGAAAGCAAACCAATAATTAGTGGTGGAATTCCCTAACAAAACGTGCACCTCTCTTTACTCGCCCATTATTATTATTATTCCTCTCATCGCCATACAATGTACAAAGTCTCAACCTCACTACCTACCAAAAATTGTTAAAAAAAAACAAAGGGTTCACAGTCCATCGATTCCAAGCACCAGATTTAATGGTCCTCACAAACTTCCCACTTTGAGTTCTGCACTTTTATTCTCTCTCTCTCTCTCTCTCTCTCTCTCTCTCTCTCTCTCTCTCTCTACATATATATATACACTATGTTATGTTGTATGTATAATGTGTGTATATGTATAATATATTACTACACCTATTCCAAAGTGTCACGTGTAATGTGGAGAATTGCATAATGGCGTAATTGGGTTTGGAGAATTTAATTCCATGTGTTTGACCACAAAGAGTATTTGATTCGCACGTAAGACTAATTAGTCTATGAGTTTGGTGTAATATACTTTTGGGTAAATCTAATTATAAAAATGTGTTTTTTTAGAAAAATATAAGTATATTGAGTGTCTAATGGGATATTTATGTAAGTTTGCATCCGGCAAAATATTTTTTTAGTTTCATAAAATAAGGATAATTTTTTTTTTGATATCACAACTAGCTCAAAATCATGTCTTTTTAATCCCAAAAAATGTGATTTTTGACCTTTTTAGTCCCAAAATTACTATGCCTCTAAACAACACCTATTTAGTCCCAGAACCACAATGTACGTGACGTTTTGGGACTAAAAAACGTGATTTATGAGTTTTATGGGACTAAAAGCGGCACCTACTATAGTTGTGGTAACAAAACAAATTCTGTCCTTATTTTATGAGACTGAAAAAATATTTTGCCCGTTTTATCTTTTAAAATTATCGATATGAATTACAATTACAAAGTTAGATGGTGTATTTGTAATTTAAAAAAAATAAAAAGTATTTGTATAATTATATTTCCAACAATGATTAATATTATCAGGCCCTTGTACTAAGAAAACATATTTTAGTTTCCAATACAATTATAGCCCCCATAACTAAATGTTTGAGAAAATATAGAAAATTTATAAAGCAATCAATAAACTCAATAATATGAAGGAAATAATTTAAATTAGTCAAGTTATAAATCGCCATAGTTGAATTTTATGTTTAGGTGACTGTTTAAAATAATTTTATGCTAAGCATCATAAATAATTGTACAGTAAGTAATTATAGCCACAATACGAACAAAATCATCTCTTGAAAATAAAGAAAATCTCCATAAACAATAGGCTTTAGATGTAGATACAGTCTACCATATATATATATATATATATAATAAACTATTCGCTATATATATTTTTAATAATAATAATGGATAATTTATCTACAATATATTATGACAAAACAAAATTAATGTAAAAAATTAATATTTATTATAATTTTTGGTATGATCAAAATATTTGATATGATTTTTTATTGTAGCTAATATTTTGACTGTATTTGTGAAAATAATGACTAATAGCATCCACAATAATTAGTATTCGTAATAATTTTTATTTTCTAATTCTATTTCTATATTGACCTTTTAACAATGGGTGACGTTAACCTCATTCATTTTTTTTAGGAAATCAGTGATTACACAATTACAGTAATATGAATAAATTGAAAAATATATTGATTCGATTAGTGAGCTCACATCACAATAAACTTCATTAAAAGAAGTATAACTTTGATTATTATGATGAAAAATAAATAAATTATGACCGATACTAATTAACTATGATTGCGTAACAGTTAGTAATCGTTGTTTCTTCAAATAAGGATAAAAGAATTCGCAACAACAACAAACTGTGGAATACCGATTACAATAGACTCACATTAAGTGAGATAAATTAATATCTACATGTCTGGTGGCATCGAACTCATAATCTCGAACTTATTTATGTAATATCAATTTTAACCATTAAATTAAGACATCATTGATACATTAATCTTATACATGATTAACTATTTGTCAATACTTGTAAAAGAATATAAAGGGTTAATTACACTTAGACCCCCTCTAAAAATATAAAATTACACTCTCTCACAAAAATTTGAAATTACACTCATACCCCCTCCAAAAATTATTTCTTTACATCACACCCTTTTGTTAGGGTTTGGATGAAAAATACTGGCGGTAACAAAAAAAAAATTGTTTTTTCTTCAATTATGCCTTAACATTTTTGTATATATTTTTGTACTTATAAATGGATAAATATAATATAATATATATATGTGTGTGTGTGTGTGTGCGTGTATGTAGAGTGAGGTTAACACTATTTTAATTTTTTCCTTATAAATACAAAACTATTATATAGAAATGTTAAATAAGGGATAAAAAATTAAAAATTTTGTTTGCCAACATCGGCATATTTTGTCCATACCCTAACGAAAGGGTGTGTAGTGTAAGCAATGAATTTTTAGAGGAGGTGTAAGTGTAATTTTGAGATTTTTTTTTAAAAAAAAAATATAATTTCATATTTTTTTTAAAAAAATAAAATTAAGTGTAATTAAACGAAAAATAAATTACACGGAGATTTGTGTATTAGTATGGGGACTGGGGAGTGGAAAAATTCGTTGGGGTGAATCCAACTTTCGTCGAAGGAAGGAAATTAATAATTAAGGACCAAAACTTACCTACTAAAGCAGGCTAAAAAATGTAGGAGAGAGTTCACACTACGCAACTGCTGTCAACGGAACAGTTTTTCACCACTTTATTTCCTCGTTTCTCTATTTTAATATTGTTATTTCCCTAAGTCCACATCTATGGAATGCAAATTGAAAGCCCGGTTTCAATACGACGTCGCCGTCAGTCCAAATCGATCCTGATCTATCAGTATAATATGTATGTGTGCTTCATTTCTATCAAAATTTAATTGATTTGACCCTCCAATATATAAATCACAGGGAAGAATGTTTTTATTTTCTTTTTTTTTTTTTGGTATGCCGTGAATTTTAAATATTATATTTCTTTTATTGTGCATACTCTTCTATTTTATTAAAACGCGACAGTAGGAGATGTTGTGCATATTGGTGCTCGATCTTAGAAGGGCTTTTCGTTACAGGAGAGTGGAACTTTAGGGTTTTCGTATAGTATCCAAATTTCTGGCACGTAAGGTGGGATTGTAGAATACGTATATTTAACATCATAAGCCCCATACAATAAATTCCAAAAGGACATATTAATTATAAAACCGCTTGTGTCAATATGAACTGGTAATTCGCACTTATCATCGTAACTTGAGACGAGGGAATGAGAACCACCCGTTTTCTCGTTTCTATAAAAGAGTGTCGATCGACAAATAATGTGGCATACGTTAGTTGTTTCATCTAAATCAGACGCTTTTGCAAGGAATATTATCTGATTTGGTCAAAATATCACGAAATTTGTCTTCAAAGAGCGATTGCCTAACATGATGGGATTCCAGGGTTTTATGCAATTAGCTTCATCAAATTCCTCATCTCTATCCAACAAAAAATAGTGGTGTGCATTCGACGTCTATTTTCTTTTGTTTTCTGGGATGAAAAAAGTAAAATAAACACGAGGTACAATTTGATTGATTGAGAATGACAAGCACTACTTGCAAGCAAAATCGTGGAACCGTTCACACCCATAACTATCAACTTCCATCCACTGTGATATCAATCATGTGCACCATACTCTAGCTAGAGGCATATATGGCAATAACAGACCAACTACAAGAAAAGTGCAGTGAACAAGTAATATGAAGTTGAGCAGACAAAATCGTCGCAAAAAGATTCTAACTCAAATTAAATTATTTTAATTAGATGCTTGTTCTCTGATCAGATCTCATTTGAATAAGAACTTTTCATGCATCAGGTAGTCTAGATATAGTTAATGATTGAACACGGATGTAATTAATAAGGGGATCGAAAATGTAATTTTAGTGCGGCAATTTATAGGGGTAATATTTTTAGTCTTGCATGAATCGATTTTCGCAATTTACTATATAGCTTCAAGATTTTTGCAATTTTAGTCCTTTCTCGGCCAATCTGATGGAAAAATTAAATGTGCCTTGTACATGACGCAATAAAATTGCAATTTGATCCTATAAACCAATTCTTGTAGGACAAAAAATGGCGGATGAAGAAAAGGAATGAAATTACTAAAATTAAAAAGATGTACGACCAAAATGCTATTTTAGCAAGTTAATGGATAAAAATTCCAAATGGCTTAAGTTACAGGACTCAACCCAACAAGTAATACGAAGTTGCGTAGAGACCATTTAGGGAAATTCTAGTACAAATCCGACTCTAATCAGACAGCCACGACTATTGTCATGATTAATAATAAATAGTCGCAGCAAATAGTTATTCACCTTGGCGATGCAATGATTGTTGGCCATGATTTTGTGTCGATTTTATTAAATTGCGATTAATAATAGTTATTTATAACGATTTTTAACCGTAATCATTAATATCGTAATCAATAATAAACTTTTTCTAGTATCACGCTATCGACTAGAGGTGATCTAAATAAAAACTTTCCATGCGTAGAATTTTCAAATGTTAGAACACATCACCATATCTTGCTCATCTCTATCGGACCGTCCAAAAAGTAGCCGCACACGCCCTATTCCCTCCGCATGGCCGGCCGATTTTACCTATGCAGGCCCACCGCACATCATGCATGCTCCCATAAACATGGGCGAGAGAATGAGAAGGGTAGGCGCGGGTGGGGATGTGGAGAAGAATAGTGGGGCTGGCAGCTTCCCACTTTCCAAAAGTGTTATCTAGAGAGCATGCAGCAATGTCTGAATGCGCACACTTTTACACATTGGTGGGGGACGACGGATCCGAGACCGCCTGATTTTTTCCAGATAAACTGTAAATGTATTTGTTTATTTTGTTTTTTTGTAAATAATTAAAGCTGCTTTTGTGTTCTTAAAAAATATTATTTTCATTTTCTATATATAGTACTAAATTAATTATTTAATTCACTAACTTTTGTTAATTTTTGATTGATTCTGATCTACGTTGCTGAATTTTTAATAGGTAAAATTACATTTTTTGGTCCTATAATTATACATTGGTAGCACTTCTGAGGTTGCAGTAACTTACTCTATCTACACATTTTTAGTTATTTTTTTTTAATAAATTTAGTCCTAAGCATTTCATATTTAGTCTTTTTTTCCCCAAGATTTAGTCTTATATTGATAATTTTGGTACTAACACTCGATAATTACAGGACTAAAAGTGATATCTACTTTAGTGTGGAAAGGGATTCAAAATTGTCAAGACCGGACTAAATTTGTCAAAAAAAAAAGACCAAATATGAAATGTTGATGACGAAACTTATCAAAAAAGGAAAAAATGTGTAAAATAGAGTAAATTACAAAATCAAAAATATTTACGAACCTATAATTACAAGACCAAAAATGTAATTTTACCTTTTTAATATTTGTCATATTGTTCTAATGTGCTACCTTTTTAAGATTAATTTTGACTAATTATGTAAACACATTTGAGTGTGCTATACATACTAATTTTATATTAAGGGCTAATTTTGAATTTATTTTTTCTTGTGAAATGGTCATACATTATACACTTGATATATATATATATATCAAATACTAAATATTTTTTCTCTATAATAGTTTAAAATTTTAAATAAAGTGATCATTTAACATTATATCAAAATCATATCAAACAAGAAGTGTTGGGTCGAACGACCTTGCACACCCATTCATGGCAAAAGAAAAAAAAAAAAAAAGTAATTTTCACATGCAAGAATTGACAAAAAAAAATACCACCAGCACATAACCGAATGTGCTACTATATTAAATATTAAATAATTCTTCTTTACAACAACTTAAATTTATAAATAAAATGGTCATTCAAACGGAACAAAAACGTCCATATCTACAAAATTTGACTATTGAAAGAAAAGCCGAAAAGCCTATAAAAATGGTCCAAACAAGCGGTGGGCTTTGATGCTTCTAAGTTTACTTTGAGAGCCCAAAGCTGAGATCAGAAAGAAGCAGACAATATCGCACTACCAACCTTCAATTCCGACAGTAACATCAGTTGAAAACTGAATCTATTCTGCGACTGAACAAAGAATGTCTTGCGGCTCTCATTACATTAATTAAAGTAGAGCTAAAATATTAATTCCTCAGCTGCAAATTCTGCACATGGATGGAATCATTGCCCATTCCCCTTTTCCCTTTAGCTTTGGAGCACACACATATATGTATTCCTCAATAATAATTGGTTCAATCATATTACCCCCTTCACCACAACTTGCCATTTTTAAAATAAGGAAAATTATGCCCATTTTTTGTCCAATATGTTATGATCTTTTTCAATTTAATCTCATCTCTTACGATTTTTTTGCATTGTATTCTATAAGTCGAGAATTTTATAAAATTTAATTTTTACATACATTTTTTGTTTAATTATTAACGGAATACTAAAATTTGAAAAAAAAAATCAATTTATGGGATGCAATGTGAAAAAAAAAAGTCAAATCAAAAGTCATTGTTAATTGTTAAATTATGTTTTATTTATATATATTTATTTATATATATGTATATATAAGTGTAGTATGTTGAATATTATTTTTTAGGAGACAAAAGTCATTATTCATTATCAAATCATATATTTTATATATATATATATATATATATATATATATGTATGTATAAATATTTATGACAAATGAGAGAAAAACACCAAGATATGGTGTTCTTCACTGAAAATATTTTGGCTCATTCCGGAGACGAGCTGAAAATGAAACCATGATAAATAATATTGATTTTCCCTCACTTTTAGACCATAACAATTTAAGGCATAGGAAACAATCTATTTGACAGTCAATTTCTTTCCAAAGAAATAAAAAGAATGATGATATTAATTAGGGATAATAACACTCTCATCCCTTGAGGTTTGGTGTAATTACATGTACACTTCCTATGATGTAACCATTAGTCAATATTCACTGGATTTGCTGATATAAAGATTGATATTATTTATTACTGACTTATTGCAGGTCAATTAATTTTTTTCGGACTAAACTATCCTTATAAAGGAGAAGATATACCTCCTCATGTATTAACGCGTGAAGACATATGAGGGTAATTTGATCATAAAAAAACTTGATTGACCTGCAATAAGTCAGTAATAAGTTCATCCAAAGTAAATATAGACTTTTTTGTTTGTTTGTTAATATCAGCAAATTTGGTGAATTTTGACTAACGAAGATGCTTATTTGTTAGACGAAAACAAACTTCAAAGGTGTTAAATGTCTACAAATAATTATACTAAACCTCAAAAAAAAAAAAGTGTAATTATTCCTCATAATTAATCAACGATGAAATGAGGAGATACAAAGTTGGGGACATGAAAATGGAAGAGTATTGGCTCAATGATGCCAAACTTGAATTTCCTTGTCTGCTAAGAAATATAAAAGTAGCTTAGGAGGAATAAAGATTTGGACAAAAATTGGTGTATTAAAGTGTTGAATGTAAGAAAAAGTGACAATCTGTTGAGTGAAAATGTGATTCTTGGAATGCCCAATAACAGCACCAAATGGACTGTTTTTTGTGGAGCCAACTCCCATTTGCAGGGACAGTTGGTGTCACACCCTTCCACTTTTACCCCAATCTTTCTTCCTTTAATCAATTTATTATTATTGCACCATTTGTCTCTCATATACTGCACTGCTCAACCACTAAAACTGTAAATCCCGTCCACCTGACTTCTGTGTCTCTGTTTCTCCCTCATTTACACCACCCGAGCTATAATTTTTTTTATATATAAATTATGCATCTTTAATTTTTTTTAAAAAAAATACATATGGACCGCTTAGAAACGTCAACATCATTACTCAAACTACTCCTATTTTTTGACTGGTAGGAATAATTTTTGTAATTATGCAAAATACAAAAATAATTTATATATTGACTATAGATTAAGGAATGTAAATATAATTATACCTGATTTATATGCAACCAAAATTTTTAAACCTAATAGAGTATACAATTTTTAAGTGTTATGTCTGGATTAATGAATTTGAAGGTAGGGATTCCAGATCCTTAATAGCAAATCATTCGGGGTTATTTGGATCATTCAACTCTCATTTTAAACTATATTTTGTGAAATACTGGTGATTTTTAATATTTTTTAATATGAAGTCGTTTGAAATTATTTTTTTTATATCATTATCAAATCATTCTATCCAAACACAATTTGTAGTAAAATTAAAATAAAATAATAAGTCAAATCATATCATCTTCTTCCCCGTATTTCAATGACTCAAATGTTAGAATTCCTAAATATTTGACATCCATTTTTATCAAAATCAAACGACAAATAATTTTATTTTTCAATTTTGGATTCTAATTTTTTGTATAAGAAAAAAAATACAACAAACTCTTCTAAACCCCTATGGAATCAATGATTATTTAACAAATTTCCTCTCGTAACAACTTATGCTCAGGGAAATCTTTGTTAAATGTCTATTAATTTTATGAAGGTATTTATATTTTTTTAAATAACGAGAGAATAATTATAATTATGGCAAAAAGCTCATAACAATCCATTGTGCTATTTGAACTACTTGTGTACTTTCCTTTTGTAGGAGAATTTTTGTCAGACGTCTAATAATTCTAGAAAGGTATTTGTAATGCATCAAACAACAAGAAACTAATTATTATTATAACAAAAATTATAGAAAATCACATTGTAATTTATCAAACAAAAAACAAAAAAGACACTATTTGAACAACTTGTGTACTTTCCTATTAAAAGTAGTCGAGGCCATGAATAGCATAAAAAATCTTTATCCCCTCTACTGCTAAAGCACAAATCAGCATATATGTATCGGTAATTAATAGGTTGGACAGCATAAATGATGAGCACAAATACAAGTGTTAGTGCAACGTCATATGGGTGTGTAGTGGTGGGATCATGATTTACATGTTTGAGAAGCGGAGAGCAATTTGGAGTGGTGTCCACTTTAGGAAGGAAGGGGACATTAGTTACGACTTTAGGCCCCAAAATATTTTTCATTTTCAACGTCAAAACTTTTAATTATTAAGTTTAATTAGTTGAATCGGATCGTGTTAATCAACATAATAAATTATACATTCTTTGTTTTGTCATTAATTTATAATTTTAATTCTCATTCGACCCTCTATTTAAACGGTTTAATTGTAAATATAACTTTTTATCGTTATTTGGTCTCATTTTTAAGAGGTCGTGAGTTTGAGTCTTCCGAATGCAAGTATGTAGTCTATTTTAATAGATCTGTCGTATTTTCAAAAATCAAATTACATGCATACCTATGGATGGCAACGGGGGCAGGTATGTCCGGACCCGAGATTGGTGCTGTTGAATTTAACTAAGTTTTTATTTTTTTGTCCAAAGGTAGTATTATTTTAACTTTAAGTACTTTAACATAGTTTTTGGTTTATAATAAATTATATAATACAAATAATACATTCATTTAATTTTTTTATTTTCTATATTTTTTTATATGGAGTTGGATATATGTAAAATTATTAAAAAATTAAATTTAACACCATAATTTCCTACTAAGTAGTATTATACATGCATACATAAATATATATATAAAAAAAATAGCGGGGCGGATTGTGGTTTCATCAAGTCGGGTTTAAAATCTGATATCCACTCCTCACCTAGCCGATTTTTAATTTGTTGGACCCGAACTGATCCGAGATCGGCCAAAAAGTGCACCAAACCCACCCCAAGCGAGGCCCCGACTACACCGGCCACATTGCAATACCTATTCATATCATGTTTTGTCGAAAGCTAAAATATACAATTTTTAATTCCACCATAATGGTCAATTTGACGAAAATGAGACTCCACAATGATGAGGCATGAGTTCAAATCTAGCCAACTCTGTTAATGTTGATCTATTTTAATAGTTATTTATGGTTTATTGTAATTATAATATTATTAATCAATTATGAATATTTAATATAAATAATTGATGTATTAATTATTGATAATTAATATTTATGATGTAATCGAATCACCCCAGAAAAAAAAGAAATATATCCCACCACATTATTGCTTACATAATTATCCGTTATGCTCCTTCATTATCCTTAATCAAAATCCTATCTAAAACTATGGTTTTCCTATACTTATCCTTTGATTACTCATCGGTTCTCCAGCAACTATTCTTCTCCCAATAGATTTTGCCTGTAATTTTATTTTAATTACAGTAGTGTTGGAATTTAGTCATAATTTGTATTTAAATAATCCATAAGATCGTAAATTTAAAGGCTAGTAGTTGAGATTAAGGTTGAGGTCCTATAAATAAGTTTGAGGTCATGAGGTTGAGATCCATCGAATTTGTGGGTTTTATCTCTGTTTGTGTTTAGTTATTGTGTTTTTAGTCATATTGATGTATTGATTAATTAAATCGAGAGCTATTGCAATTTGTTGTTTATTGTTCTTAGTATATTGATGTATTGGTGGAATTTATGTAATACAAAAAAAATAAAAATTGGGTTAAATGCAATTTACCCCCTATGATATATGAAATTAGCAAAAAACCCCATGTGAAAAAAAAATAGCAATTACCTCTCTGTATTTTGAAAAATGAAACGAATTATCCCATCTATAAATGGGTTAGATAGGGGCATAATTTGCTTCATTTTTCAAAATCAAGTTGTAATTTAATTTTTTTTTCCCCACAAGAATTTGTTTTGCTTATTTCTTATATTACATAGGGTAAATTGCATTTTTTCAAAAAAAGAAAATAAAAAATTAAAAGGCTATCATCACATTTTTGAAATTATTTATTAAAAAATCAATCTTTTCATAATCAATTAAGCAACTATCAGATCAAATTATGCGTGAAAATGGGAGGGTGCCATAGCTTGGGGGTAATCATGCGGTGAAAGAGTCGTCGATAGAGAAAACACGCTCATAGGTGCTTATGGATTGCCAGAATCAGGGGATGGATGGCGACTTCGTATATGTGTCGAGTTTCTTTCCGGCCCGGCGGCTGTTGGGTATTAATTAGCAAATGGCGTGCTCAACGATGGTCAGGCCACATCAAACCAATATATGATAAATATAATGCACTTATTATATAATTAAAATTTTTTTGATTTTGTCTTTTGCTAAGACAAAGACTGATCATCATGTCTCAATACAACCGTTCTCGCACTAACTAAAATAGTAATAATAATAATAATTAGGAAAATAAAAATTATGACAGTGTCGAATGGAAATGATATATTACTAGTCTTGATACTCGGATATATTAAAAAATAATAAAAATAGAATAATTTGTAGGATAAATTACGACGAGCTCCCATAAAATTTGGCGTAATTACGAGTACTCTCTCATTATTTGAAAAAATACAGATATCCCATATATTTGACGAAATTATGTATTCTTTGAAAGGAAGTCTAAAACTATCATCTAAGTTCACCCTTGATGTATTTTTTATATTTTTAAAAATAAATTATTAATTATAAAAATTAAAGGAGGTGGATGAAAAAATTTGAAAAGTTATAAAAAATTACCCACTTAACCCATAAAAAAAATTTCAAAAAATAAGTTATAATTCATAGTCCATAAACGTATCGATCAGTTCACCATAAAAAATTGATGAAAATCTAACGAAGATTAATAAATTCAACTAACTATATATTAGACGATCATTAAAATCGAAAGGTATTGATAATATTCTAAATAATGAATGTAATATTTATATTTATGTCAAATTTTAAACGAAATAATTGTGATTTAGCCTAGTTTATTTATGAAACAAATAAAACGCCCCTTTCAATATATGTAATGTCATTCAATCATGCACATAGAAATAGGATTATTACAAGCAAATAATGAGAGAAGTTTGGAAGAATCCCACTCATCCCTCTATGCATAAAGTCAGAACATTAAGACATGCTTTGTGGATAACTTAGGTTCTATATTCCACTTATTTCGGTGGTGGTATGGACACCCGAATAATAATAATAATTCATTATTGTCTATTTCATTATGTGGACACAAAAGCTGCCCAACCAACTTTTATCTACTTTGGAAATTGCATTTTGTAATTCTATATAATCTATTTTGCTCATTTTCTTTTAAAAAATAATCGCCTATTGCATTCTATTTTTGCTTTTGTTGTTTTCAATTTCTTGGTTAAGATTATATATATATATATATATATATATATATATATATATATATGACAAATAGGTGAGTTGGGTGGAGCTATTCGGGATCATAACCCATATATAAAACCCATAAACAAAAACTATGCAATAATGAATTCTGTCATATCAGATCAAATCGAGTCAGATCCAAAATCCAAGTTGCTATCAAAATCAAATTCTTGAAACATCTTAAGGCCCCAACTACAAATAAAAGGGTCATTTCTCAACTCCTATATTATGACCAAAATTTAGAATATAAGATGAATATCAAATTAAAATTGTTGATTGCTTATTCAAACTTATAGAAAATGATTTGTTTGAGTTCTGACTTTAATCAATTGGTAAGACAGATACTGAGTGAGTTCACATTAATCGTCGGTTGAGAAGCTCACAGAGTCATAAGAATTATGAAACTTAACCCACCGATTTCAAATAACGTTCTGTCAAAGAGAAAACACAATAGGTATCCTCCAACTCAAATATTATTACTTATCTCTGGATAATGACGAGTGTCGAATCCATCAAAAATATTATTCTACTAAAACTTGTGAAAATATTGAGTAGGGCCGAATCCACAGAGATTGATTTTAACAACGAAAAGACTCCCAAATTTTAGAATGTAAACATTTATCTTCTCGCGACCAGCGTAGAATCATTGCTTATAGGAGGCATAAAGAGATTCGTCTACAGCTCAAGTCGTACAAGATCACTAAGATCGATATTACATCGCTTGTTAATCTATTCGATATGCTATTTGTTCAAATTTGCCTATAAAAATAAGAAATACAAGTAGCAGATGCGTGCACTTGATCTGGAGTCTGGACCCTCCAAAGAGTAGTTTATGTAGATAATGCAAAGCACATCAATGAAAGTTGGGTGAGATTTATGTGTGACTTGTTTCTAAATAATTTCGCTAGTCAATGTAGCTTTCTGAGTTTCAATCAACTACTTCGTATGTCTAACTAATCAATAAAGGTTTTCAAACACTTTCAGCTACAGAAAGTGGCAAATCATCCAAAAAGTTAGTTGCGTCTTGTGTAGATCTAAGTAATGGCTGAATAACCCCAACGATTGGCGCAATAGTGTAAGGTCCCCACTGCGCGCATTCATGTGTGTGGATTGATTTATTTAGTGAAAAGTTTCGTATTTAAATCCCATTGTGTGCAAATTTCCTCAGGCTAGCGGGAGCCGCAAACCATAAACGGACATTAGTTTTTTTTTCTTTTGAAGGGAATAAATAGTCATTAGTTTTGAACCCAATTAACTTAGGAACACTACCCTTGGAATGAACCATGAACGGTCATTAGTTTCGAACCCGATGCACTTAGAGACAATGCCTCTGAAATTCTTAAGTGAGTTGGATCCACAGTATTTTGTATTCATTTAATATTATTTAGATGGATAATTAATTTGTCTAAGTTCTCTTTTAAAACAAGAAATTACGCCTTATCAGGAAAAAAACGTTTAAAAGTTAAACCCATACGAAAGTACGTATTGAAATGCCCATTTTAGCCTTAGATTAAAAAAGTTAATTATATAAGTAAATAATAAATTTAATAAAAATGACCATTATGCTCTTGGATGTATCTATAATGCTTAAATTCCTTTTATTTTTTCAACAAAAGAGTGTAATTTTATATTTTTAAAGACCATGTAATTATATGTGACGAACCCTATTTTGATTAGAGAATGAAAAGTGAAAAGATATCAACTCTGTGATTTAATGGCCCAGTGGTGAACCATTAACCCGCCCATGTAGCTTTACTTTATAACAAAAGAAATACGTACGAGCTTCTCTTTCTTTGTACCGCGCGAGCTCCCGAGATCGAAAGATCGATAACAAATGCTGTCTAGATCATGGGTTTAGGGTTTTTCACTTGTCATTAATTACGCACCAACATCATGAGCTACGAAAGTTGCAAAACATTTTTGACATGTCGTGATGTGCGTGCCCACTCGACAAACACTTGTGTTAACACTTTTTCCAGCACAACTATCTGACCTGCCAAAGCAACACGGTCATCTGTCTGTGTAATTTGACGGGAAAATTGCAATTTATATCCTACAATTGACTTTCTTTTTTATTTTAGTCCGTTAAATCACAAAAATTTTATAGTTTTAATCTCAACTACAAATTTCACTAATATTTAATAGAGGGTGAACGTGATTTCCACGTGCTCCGGTAAGTAACTGACCACTGATTTAATAAAGGAAGCACGTGATTTTAACATACTCTGTTAATATTCGACGAAATTTGTGGTTGGTACTAAAATCGCAAGTTTTTATGACTTGTGAGATTAAATCTGGTGAGTGCTAAAACAATAGGATGAGAATTGCAAAAAGGTCAATTGTGGAACGTAAATTGCAATTTTCCTGTAATTTGATGTTTGATACTGATCATGAGTTGATATGTGTGAAAGGGCAACATATATGGTCCATGGCAGGTGTGGGATCTTTGACGCTGCTAATTTGCTTTGAGGTAGTGGTCTGAATGAGCTGCCGTACACGATAATCAGTTCTGAATATGACAACGTAGTTGAAAATTGAACACAGCTGATTATCACAACATGTTTTCTTTCTCTTTTTCAAGATTTGATACACTCAACATTTATTGGTAAGAACATAAAATTAGGGATAGTTTCAGTACTGGAATCACATTGCTAACTGAGAGTTATTACTACTGAGTAATAATGATGAACTGGGGCAGGTAACATGCGTGGAGAGTACTGCAGATTTGTTTTGTGCAATTATTGCAGATGAACAGTAGTTAGGGTTTGATGGCTTGTTGGGATGGAAAGATCTATCACCGGACAAAGCTTGATGGGCGGACGAGGACCACCACTAGCTAGACACTAATAGGCCGAATTGAGCCGAACGTTCCAGCTAATCGGGTCTGCCCAGTTGCTTGTTTGCTGTATTTTAAATTGATCCATAAGTAAAATACGAAGCACGAGATTTTACCCGCAATAAATTCATGATAGGACACGATTAAGTTGTATTATTTCAATCTATTTATAATGTCTTACATGTGTTTATTTGAATAAAAATTTATGGGATTTTAGTATGATTCGATGGCAGGGCAGGAGATAGATAGATTATGAAAGAAAAATGAGGTAAATGGGATAGTCTGACACATTGGGTGGCATTGACAATGGGCAAATCAACATGTGAACAGAGTTGAAGGTGTGATCAAACAATTCGACAACAAAAGGACAATTTCTAGAGATTCTAGTACAAGTAAACTTTTCTTCTCAATTTCAGACTCTACCATCTCTCATCTTCCCCTTTCCCATCTTTTATGCTTTTATTTTCCTCTAGAATTGAAGTACGTTCCACAAATACTACGTATAAAGGGAAATGTTCAAACATTTCATTGTACTACGAGGTCTTGTGCGTATTTATTTTTTTTTTAAGTATTTCTTTCTTGATTTATTATTTATGATATATTCTTTATATTGATAGATCTGATAAATCAAATTAATATTAATTATTGTACTGTTATTCATAATTTGACCACCATATATAATGAAATATGTTTGGCCTGAACT
The DNA here is from genome assembly GCF_026168435.1 of Sesamum indicum. Lineage (NCBI taxonomy): Eukaryota > Viridiplantae > Streptophyta > Magnoliopsida > Lamiales > Pedaliaceae > Sesamum > Sesamum indicum. The sequence goes on along the minus strand of NC_142660.1, from coordinate 14,005,908 downwards.
AGGTCTAGTCATATTCTCAATTATTATTCTTCCACCTATGATTTGTGTTTGAATTTTTATTAAAATATTTGATGGGGGTTAAATATATATCATGAATAGCGTCTTTATTCCCGTGTGATTTAATTAGGCCTTGTAAAGTATTAAATTCTTTTTATTAAAAAAAATTATGCAAATTTATGTACAAGGAAATGAATTGCAGTTGAAATTTAAATATGAGGAACCAAAATAATTTATATTAATAAGATAAAATTTTAGTAGAATAATTTTAAAAAATCATATAAGTTGATAATTTGAAAGAATCACATAATTTGACAAAGTATCGACATATATATTAAATATGCCACCTATTGGTATCACATCACAAAATGTGCAACCTGAATTGCATCTCATACATCCAATTTATCAAAAAATCTAGAGGGCTAAATACAATATAGCAACATCCTTTTTGACCAAATATGCAATATTGTATGAGATGTACAAGGGTTGTCCTGAAATAGGTTAGGAACGAATCAATCGATGATAAATATAGATTTTTATATATATTTTTTTTTATTAATATTAACAAATTTAGTAAATTTCGAATGGAAGGGAGGTCTATTTGTAGACATAAAGGAATACTAGATGCAATTTTTCAAATTATAAAAAGTCGAATATATAATTACAATAAATTTCAGAGGAGTACGGTGCAATATCCCAAAAATGAACCATTATATTTTGTAATTGGTTAAAATAATTATATTTATCAAATTTCACTAAACTCTACATACCAATAGGAATCATGATAACAAAGGAAAAGCCCAACAAAAATGACAATCTGAAAATTAAATAGCCCACGAGATCAGCCCCAAAGTCTTCATGTGAGATGGAAACAAATGCTAGGCCCATTCATGAGGCCCAAATCTTCAGGTCCACTCCACTCCATTCCACAGAGTTAAGTCAGTACAACGTCAAAATAAAAAATACCACCAATTCAACAATCTTCAATTATAATAAACAAGTAAGTTTGGGACATTTTGCATATATATATATATATAATATTTATAAAATATTTCTTAAAATTATATTATTTATTTTATAAAGTTAAAAATTACTTAAAATATATAATAGATAATGTATATATATATAAGATAAATAAATGAGGAAAAAAAAAACTATCAAAAGTTAGCTATGAAAAATCATGATGAGTGTAAAATTTTAAATAATTATTCAATTTTTTTTAAAAAATTAATATAGCAATAGATTGAAAACACCAATAATGTGCTTTTCAATTATATATAGTATAAATTAGTCGTGGTTGCATATGCTCCCGCAAGCATTATTACAAGAAAATAGGAGATTCGTGACAAAAAACACTAAGTGATAATTTTAATATTGTCACTAATTATATATATTTAGTGACAATACTGTTTATTTTGTTACAATAAGAAATCTCATGCTTTTAATAATTATTATTATTATATAAAAATTATTATTTAACATGAATTAAGAAAAAAATGTGCATAAAATTGTTATTAAATACAGTTAGTGATTCATGTATAGTGACAATATAGTGAGAACAAATAATAATCGTCACTATTTTATGTTGTCACTGTAGATGTGTCAATAATTGTATTTAGTAACAAATTTACACATAATTTTTGTCACTCATAATTATATAGTGACAAGACAATAATTATTGTCACTTAATATATATTATTAATGATAATTTTAAAATTATTACTTGATAATTTATCGCTAATATCTATTTTCTTGTAGTGCATATAATAAAGAATTGTGCTGTAAGATGAAAAGAAAAATAAAAAAATTTATAAAAAAAAAAAGGAGGGGCTGAGAAAAAAAGAAATGTGAAATAAGGTGTGAGAGAAAATAAATTATGTAATTGTGATACTATTAAAAAAAATACTAAAATTACTATATAACAAAAAAAATGAAGGGAAGAAATGAATTTATAGGATAAATTTGAGTATTTAAAAATTGGTACGACAAAACGTTTTTTCTTATAATAGTATAGAATATTGATATAAAATCGATTTAAATGAAAAAAAATGCTTAATTATTACAATAAAGACTTTGGGCCATGGTGTGTAGCGCCTGAACCATGTGGGGGTAGGATTGCAATTATGAACATGTCTTGGACCTTTTTGTAATAAGCAAGAATAGTGGTTCGAGTTTACAAGGATTGCTGTAGAGATACGGCATAAAAGAAAAATTGACTTTGATGAGACTACTTCAATTTGCTATAAACCAATAAAAATTTGACAGATGTCTTTGGGTTGAGTGGGCAGTACTATACCCACATGATTACAGATGATGTATACTATGAGGTAATAATATTTCTAAAATCGAACCTGATATTAAATCCTTGAGTTGCTCATTCGAACGGTTTAATCGATTCAACAAATGATAATTTTTTTTTATTTAATTCATTTTTTACAACTGATTTCTCATTTATTTTTAATTGAATTTGTTATCTCAATTTTTAATTATTAATTCTTATATTGGACTTATATATTGGTAATTGGATTACCGTAGGGAAAATTTTATCACTTTAAATAATACAAGTTCGTATTTTAGATTTTTTTTTTTAATTTTCTTTTGCCCCTTTTGGTCTTCCTATTTATTGGTAAACAAATTCTGTTGGTTGATCACAATAAAATTGGTAACATAATGTAATAGAAATATAGAGATTAAGATTCACCGACGATAACAAAAATGGGACAATTGAAATTATTTCTTAATTTTTATCTTGATTTATCATATACATAATACACGCTTATGGCCCATCTATTTGGCAGGCTAAGAATTGATGTCTAGAAATGAGTACAATCAAGTAGGATGTTTCGGTTGATAGTAAGGATGACATGTCAAATGTCTTTTTGACATCACAAGATACATTGACGGTTTTATGCAGAATAAAAAATGTCAATTCTTACAAGTTATAAGACTAAAAATACCGATGTCGTCTAAGTTACAGGACTAAAATTGTAATTTAATGGAGTAATGTGCAAGTCACATACAATTATCCGGCCAACGACGAAAATTGGCAAAATTTTCAATTTACAGGACTAAATTACGAAAATCAATTCATGCAGGACAAAAGTGCCACCCCCATAAGTTATAGGAGTAAAATTGCATTTTTCTCTATTTTGAGTTTTTCATTTATTTATTTAGTAAGACAAATTACGACTGATGCAAGCATCAGAGTGCTAACCCCTATTTTGCAGGCCAGTTCTCCTTTTGTTTTAGAATTTTCGTGAATATTTTTCGACTCTTGTGGTACGAATAAACTCCAATTCGCTTCAATATTTATTGTTAATTTCGATAACTTTTTCTCTAATTTCATTTTGGTATTTTAATTATTCAATTTTTAAAATGAACCCATAATTGAATATAATTACTAGGAAAAATAATATTAATGATAAAATATCAAAATTGTCAAAAGGGAAACATGTTTGATATATTAGAAAAATGTCCGGAAAGCAGCAATAGAATAATTTCATAATGAAGAATGAGTTAGTGAGGAGTTGAAAATAGCATTGAGGTAAACACGATTGTGACCGCTGTCAAATTAAAAGTTACTATTATAGAAAAATTTTATGAGCAAAACACGTGGTATGGATAAAATCCTAAATTATTGTAAAAGGATAATTTTGCCCTCGAGAGGGTACAAAATTACAAGTTTATCAGCATGATCCGTGCCTTTTTTACCGATTCGGGTAGTGACCCGGCTCGAGGACCCGAAACACGTGATCAATGCGCATTGGATCAACCAAACCCCCAACTCCACTCTATAAATAATCACCGTCAGTGCATTAATGGTACATTGACTTCATAACCTTTTACTTTTCGATTGTTCCAGCTCCTCAGCTTGCTAAGCCGCTTACTCTTACGACCTCATAACCAAACACTGAATTAAGTATCGAAGGGTCTTAGATGGGAGGCCACCCCAACAAGCCTAACGATCTGCTTTTTCGTCAGGGTCCAATCACTAGTTTGGGAGAGGTAGCGATTTCGAACCGCTTGGAAGACCAGCTCGCTCGACCAAGAAAGTCGTGGATTTCGACCCGGATCAACACGCAATTAGAATAACTGCGATTTGATATTTTCCCAATCAATTGCTCTTAAAATTCATCCTCTATCTTCTTCTTCTTCTTCCAAGATAAGGGTAGAATTATAGTGTCTGCAAATGGAGGGTATCTGAGTTATCTCCTTGAGCAGGGCAACCACATCGGAATTACTAGAGATTTGGTTAGAGTTGTACACGTCTCTCTCAAACAACCACTAGAGTAAATTAACAGTAAGAAATTGTACTACATCACCCAAATTTACCGGTTAGAATTGGGTCGAATATCTTATTTTATTCACTGTAAATGCCCGTATTTCTATTTTTATATTAGTTAGTGTGCTTCGTGTTCATAACTCGAGATAAATTGGTATTCGTGTTTGATTAATCATATTATCGAACCTGATAAATCATATAACAAGTACAATACACTTGTGTGTAATTGATATACAATTTAGGTAAAGTGACCAATTACATAGCAAGTGAGATACACTTACTATGCGATTGGTTTGATTCGGCCAAACCTGATTCGAACAAGAATTTTTCTTTGAATAGTTAGTTTTTAAAAAAAGCCAAAAATAACTCCGAATATAATATACTAGAAATTTGGATTGGTTTATAATCAATTTAAAACAAATAATATGAGCATTGTCACTGTTGTACCTCAGATTTCATGGATCCCTATATTTCCAAAAATAAATATATTCTCTTTTTGGGAATCTAATTTTTATTCATATCATATTTGACGCTATTTATATAAAGAATTTGATACGTAGATGATGAACATGCAATGTAGGACCAAGAATCCAGCCGATTCTTTTTAAGGCGTGAGAAGGTTAGTGGGGAGGAACACCTGGACCTCGATCTGGACCCCAATTGGTAGTGTTATAGTTGACTTCTCAAGCACTGAGTGAATTGATTGAGGATGCATCAACCACAGCTGTGGCCTAGTACATTGATGAAGATTAAGTGGCCCCATGTCTTTCACGCATTTCTCCAAGGGCTTAAAAGTAATTTTCATCCCCTAATTTTATGTCATTCTCGTTTTAGTCTCCTAAGTTACTAGAGTTTCATTTTGGTCCCATAAAACTGAAAAAATATCAATTTTGGTACAACTTTGATCGAAAAGTTGAGTAACTCGCCAGACTATTATAGTAATGGTAAAGTATTTTTCTTTTTTTTATTTATTTACAAAAAAATCAAAGCAAATAGAACGGTGCTTCCATGCTAACATTTGATCTAAAAACGTTTTTTTAATAGTTCAAAAAAATAAAAAAGATGACATTCCAAACATCTCAAAAGTTACTTTTTTAAAATTAGAAGCTGAGAAACACTTTTATAAAGCTTATATATACAAATACTTGTAAAATAGAGTTTGCAACTTAAAAATTCAATGTGTAAAACCCTTCTCCTGTATCAGGAGAAGTCAATTTTACATATCACAAAAGTAGCAAGGGGAAATCTACAAGGACTTGTAAGAAAAGTTATGCAAAGCACAACACCCGGTTGATAACAAGATACTAGAACGATCAAGAGGTAACACACACCACTTAGTACGTAATAATACAACAACATTCATGCAGCCTCGGTTTTGTTGCTCTCACGACTTTGACTACTATCCATAAACTTTTTCCAGAAAAAATGCTTTCCCCAGATTTGATCCATTTTCTCAATGGGAATGTTCTTCGTTTCAGGCAGCAAGAGATAGACGAATGCGGACATCAGTAGAACCCACGCCCCGAAAAAGAAGAAAATTGCGGACTTGAGATGGCAGAGCATTGCTAGGAAAACCTGAGCAATAATGAAAGTCATGGAGAGATTAACAGCCACGACTATGCTTTGTGCTACGGACCGTACTTCCAGTGGGAAAATTTCACTTGTGACAACCCATCCTAATGGACCCCAGGATATGCCGAAACCTGAAATGTATATGCAAATCAGGATCAGAACTATTAATCCATACCCTTTTTCCATAGTACCATGATCCCCTAGTTTGGCTGTCATGATCCCTCCAATCAGCATCAGTGAAATGAACATTTGAGCTCCACCTATGTGGAACAAAGGTCGTCTGCCTAGTTTATCGACAAAGAATACCGTCAGGACAGTGAAACCCGAGCCCACAAGCCCAGTCACGAGTGCAGACAAGAGGGAAGCACTCTCTCCGAAACCCATAGTTAGAAAGATCAACGGGGCGTAGAAGGCGACAACGTTAATTCCAGTTATTTGTTGGAAAAATGGTATTGCTACGGACATGACAAGTTGCGGCCTGTATTTTCTTTGCATGAGGTTCTTGAAAGGGTGTTTTACGGCTTTTGAAGCATAACTTGCTTCGATGAGATCGTCCAGTTCTGCTTGGACATCGTCAGTGCCTCGTATCTTTTGCAGCATTTTCTTGGCTCTTTGGTGTTCATTGCAGTGTTGGATAAGGCTGTTTGGTGTTTCAGGGAGGAAAAGTGCCCCGAATGCAAGAATTGCAGCAGGCAGACCGGCCATTCCGATGGAAATTCGCCATCCCCACCCGCCTTTGATCTTTACCGTGCCGTAGTTTGTAAGTGCCGCTGCATTGCAGCCAATGGCAACACATATCTGGAAACCGACGTTGAAAGCTCCTCTGTATTTGGATGGCGCCATTTCTGAAAGATACAATGGAACTGACTGCAAAGAAGGCAGAAGCTCCATTCAGCATAGAAGGGACAACCACATTTTTGGACCCATATATTATCTTTTTCAATTTAATTCCTCACGTATATTGATAAAAAAATATTAATATGTAAGGGTAAAAAAATAATTTAACATATAAGAGGCACATGTTAAACAAATGCTACCCACCACACAATATAACTTCCAACATTACTATAAATATTAAAAAATATTACTTTTTTAAAACTAACTACTATTCATTGATACTGACCAGTCTTACTAAAAAATTCCCTCGAAAATCGTATTTTCACCTTGTGAGTTATCGTATCGCGGGTAAAATTTCGAGTGCATTCCTTCGTAAAAACCCCGACCACATCAATTAATTCCATTTGTTAAAATTTTTTCATATTGCATAATTTTCTCAATGTTAGTACTTTTCATCTAATTATTAATAAAAAAATCTATGAAAATGCTAATAGCTCTATTAATTTAAGCAGAAAAATATATGTGATGACTAAAATTGAGAAAAATTTTAATTTATGAGATACAATATGAGAAAATTGTAACGAACGGGGACTAAATAGAAAAAAAATGTTAACATATGGGACCAAAAATACAATTATCCAAAAAAAAATATTAGCAAAAATTATATGACCACGATAATTAATTTTATACCTAACCACGAGTTCTTATTTTACCAGCACAATGATTTCATAATTTTAATATAAGTACAATATTTGTGTAAAATTATCACTAACTATAAATAATTAATGACAATTTTTTTTTTGTAAAATTATCATCGTAAATAATTAGCAACTTATTCTGTGGAAAATCTATGTAGATCCATGTTCTAGGAATTCCGTGTTGCTTATTTTCACTGAGTACACTATAACAAAAATTATTTTTTGCTGCACTACGGATGACTTCTATTTAAAAATTATAATAAATCAATATTATTAACAAATATAAAACAAAATCAATACAAAAATTTTAATTTTTACCACAAGTAATTAATATTTTCTATAATTTTAGCTATAATCTAAACATTTGGTATAATTTTAGCTGTAGCTAATGTTTTGGCCTTACTTATAGAAACAATGGGTAATGGTCATTGCAGAACCATGATTAATTTGTATTCACCATTTTTTTTTATTACTATAATAATTAACTGTAATAAAAAATCATATTTTTCCTAGTGGGAACTTCACTAACATTGAGTTTCTTGCGATAAATTCTGTAATTATAATTTGCTCAATATTTATTCATTTTCTCGGTGGAAAAAATGCAATTTACCCCCTGTGTTAAGCAAAATGAGCAATTTACTCCTTTATAAAAAAATAAAACAACAACTTATCCCCTGTGTTATTAAAAATAAAGCAAAATACCCCCCTAAATCCAACGATACACTACACGCGCCCCATGTATATTTGAGCATCATTTTTATTCAATAAAAATATTATTATATATAATATTTAATTTAACATATATATATTTATAAAAATAATATTAATATATTAAAAATTATATATTTATTATATAAAAATAATATAGATTTTCTTTTTCTTTCTTCTTTCTCTTCCTATAGTCGGACTACCACTGCCCCCTCCTCTTTCCTCCTCCTCCTCCTCCGTTGCCAACCCTTTCCTCGGCCCCATTTCGATGCCCAGATCAGGCTTCCCCACCCTCCCCCTTTCCCTGACCTCTTCCCGTTTACTTCTTCTCCCCCGTCGCCACCTCCTTCCTTCGCCCTCTTCAAACGCCCAGATCAGCCTCCCCCACGCCCAGATGCGCAGCCCCCTTACGAGTCTCTCTCTCTCTCTCTCTATACATATATATATGTATAATTATGTATATAAACACATACATATAAACAATTTTTATTATAAAAGTGTAATTATATTTTCAAATTTAATTATATATAATATATAGTTTTAATTTTATAATTAATTTAAAATTTAAACAGTTAATTTGAATTAGATAAAATTTATATCATTGATTTATTAGTTAAATTCAAATCGTATATTGATTAAGATCCAACGGTTATTAAATAAGGATATAAATATTATTCTAAATTTTAAATTAAAAAATTAAAAAATTACATAAATGGAAAAAAGCATATTGTGATTCACCAAACGCGTCAAGAGGATAAATTACTTTATTTTTTGTAACACACAAAGGTAAATTGTTGTTTTATTTTTTTTCCATTAAGAGGGGTGAATTAGATTTCTTTTCTCGGTTTCCATGTTGACCTCCCTAAGCAATTATACGTCACAGACAAAACATACATTAAAAAGCAGAAAAACAGAAGTTATTGCAATACATTTGTTTTTTAGAGGAAAAGGGTTCTTATTCATTCGAAGGAACATTTCTGCACAAGCTGATTTTGTGCCATACCTGATTGGTAAATCCAAGCCCGACGCCAAGCAGCAGACGACCAATTATGAGCATGTAAACATTATAAGCTGCACTACCAAGGGCAGCACCAGCCATATAGGTTACTCCACCGACGATGATCGACGGTTTCCGGCCATAGTTCCGAGTCACGATTGCAGCAAAGAAAGAAGAAATAAGGCCGGCTATGTAGAGTGAGGATGTGAAAGATGTCAGCAATTGGCTGTCGAATTTGCAGTAGTTGCTCATCTTTGTGTCCTCTTTCATCTTCCTGTAAACCCTTGGAAAGAATTTCTTCAAGAACGGCTCCATCGAAGTCACCCCGCCTTCATGTAAAAACTCACGTATCAAATTAGTTAAAAGTCGTGTCTGGATCGATGGATTTAGAGTTAAGGATCCCAAATCCATAATAATAAACCCTGAGTGCTTATTTGGGCAACTCTATGTCGCAAAGCATTTGTAACGCTTCAATTCTCTATCGAGCTATTTTTAGTAATATTGTGAAGGATTGCAAATCACTTTAGTACTATAGAGTTGTTTGAAATCATTCGTTCAAATCCAAATCTACTCAAAACAGTTTCATGTTTAGTAGCAAATTAACATGGACTAACACAAACTACACCTCATCAGTGTCATGTAATGGAATCATCGATCATTAACGAATATAATTGATGAGAACCTGAAACCCCGACATCGTAGCCGAAAATCATTCCTCCGGAAGCTGCAATCATGCAAGAAAGCAGCACGAACCATGTGATTCTTCCAGTGTATTGCCTGCCATCGTTCTTTATCGCCACACCCACAGCCATGGCTTTCTACAACCTTACCTACTACAGAGCAATCCACAAACAGAACATGGGCACATTTATAGACATGATCGGACCAGCAGCATTGCTTTTTGCGCGTTAACAAGACAACTGGAAATGGATTTTGCTGAGGCAATTTTGCTTTAAAGCAGTAAAACTTTGATTAGATATCAGAGGAGAGAGTGCGCATACTGTACTGACCAAAGTAATCACAAATGATTGAGCACTGAGCGACAGTAATCTTGCAAGACCACACACACTTGTCATGTAAGAGTTGAGCAAAATCAATCATACATGATTAAAAAACATCTACATATGTGACTAAATATACAAATTGACCTGATCGTGGGACTAAAATTGAAAATTGGTCCACTTATGAGACCAAAAATGTAATTTACCCCATTGTCAAATGCCATATCCGTCGAGTATATGGATATTTCTCGATAACTGCAAAAACATATTAGTATATAATTAAATATTGAAAATTATGATTTATTTATTATAGATTTTAAAAAAAAAAGGAACTAGAAATATCAATAAACAAAAAGTGTCTAAAATAGGGATAAATTACAAATTACCTTCAATGTTATTAAAAATATTCATATAAGTCCTTGTAAAAAATAAAATATCATTTTACCTTGTGTGTTTTTTTAAAAAGAGCACACTACCCTGGTGCATTGAATGTGGGTCTTAAGGTACAATGACAAAAATGTCCCTTTTAAATCAATATATATATTTAATTTGATTTAAATGTATGACTCATATCTAATCATGTTTATAGAAAATAAAAATATATTATTTTAATATATAAAAAATTATATATTGTTTTAATATATATATATATATATATTTGTATCTATATGTATATTTCTAAATTTGGTTTGTTTTTCCTCCCATATCTCCATCGTTCGATTACCTCTCGACACCAACATACCACCATTGGAAAGCCCATCTAACAACGAGTATTTTAATACCCCACCAACCGCTAATCTCCTAGACATCGGCGAATCATCTCTATTTTTTTTGTTCAAAAAATCCTAACCAGCTCCTCGATCTTCTGTCGCCTTTTTCTCCACCGTCCGACCACCTCTCGACGTTGGTATATGACTATTGGAAAGTCCGTCCAATTACGAGTATGTTAACAGCCCACCGATCACCATTTAGCCTTCAATGAGTTATCTTTATTTTTTCTTTCACCAATCCCCTAACATGTGCTCCAATCTTCTACTACTTTTTTGTCTTCGTCGCGGCCATTGCGCTTTAGCTCCCAGCTGACCACTTCTGAAAGCCAACTTCAGGCGGTCATTCTGCACCATCACCCACCTTCAATCTCCCCTCTTTCGGTGACTTCTCCTCCTTTTCCGGTCCATCATTCCACTGTCTTTCAACATCCTCCTTTTTTATTTTTATATATAAATTGAATTATATATTTTATATTATATTTTTAAAATATGTATAATTGAGAAAATATATAAAAAATTATAGTTTAAATATAAAAATATATTATAATTGGAGTCACTACAAAAAAAATATCTTTTCTTGTGACCAATTTTATATGAGGAAACTAAATTTTGTCATATATAAGGGTAAATTATATTTTTTGTCCCATAAGTGGAACTGTTTCCAATTTTAATCCCACACTCAAACTAATTCGCACATTTAATCTCATATGTGAAAACAAGTCCACTTATAAGACAAAAAATATAACTTACCCCATATTGTGCCTGACATGCTGACCATAATCACAAATGATTGAGCACTGAGCAATAATAATCTTGCAACATGACACACTTGTCATGTAAGAGCTAGAGCAAAATCAATCTTACATGATTAACGTTATGTTTAATTACTTTAAAACATTACTGTCTAATTAATGGACCTACTCGTCTGAGATGACGTAGATATTTTTATTTTAAATAATATTATAGCTTCTGAACTTTTTGTTGGACAAAATTGTCCTCTCACTCTTTTATTTGTATATATACACACATCATTTTCAAGAGCATTACTATTTAAAATAATTTGCACTAATTATTTATTTAATTTTTTTCTCCAACTTGTTTATTATATTATATTTTTATTTGAAAAGTGCAAGATGTTATGTACATTCACAAAATTTATGTTTATATTGCATTGATCAAATTATTATTTAAATAATTGTCCAATTGTAAATACGTCCAATTAAAACTGGCTATATTTTCTAAAAGAAAAAGTCATACTTGTTGTCCCATATGCTAGGATTTTTTTTTTTCAATTTAGTCACATTTGTTATGATTTTTTTATATTGCATCCCATAACTTGAAAATTTTCTCAATTTTAGTCTTCACTTGCATTTTCGATCCAATACCGATAGCATTTCTCATACATTTTTTCGTTTATTGAACAAAAAATGCACGAGAGTCATAACTTTGAGAAGAAAATTAGCTTATGAAATGGAATGTGAAAAAATTGTAAGAAATGAAAAAAGACCTTAGCATATGGGATCAAAAATGCGATTTTTTCCTTTAAAATTTAATAAGCAAGGGACGAAATTGTAATTGAGAATCAAAAGTGGGGGATTAAATTGATATGCTGCAAAAAAAAATCATAATGGTAATATGGAAAAATCACCCGTTGGAGGAATAAATTTGAAGTTAATTGAAAAGACTATAACTATTTTAATGTTGAATACAATTATCGAAAACTAAATTAAATTTTACCCCGATTAAATTCTAACTTTAAATGTCTCGCCCTTATCAACTGTTCGTCAATTTATGCAGAATTCTTGTCATAATATATAGTACAAGTTGCACTTCAGACGCTCAAAATATTGAGTTTTTGAACTATTCCCCTTCAAATACAAACAAATTAAGAGACTTAGGGCGTGAAATATAAATATAAATATATATATATATAGATAAATATTAAATATATACATTGTTAAAAAAAATAAATCAGGCGTATAGCATACCAAAAAACTGTGCTTAATTAAGAATTAATTATGCGAATGCAGCAATTTTAAGCAATTTAATGAATTTTTAAAATCTTATAAGAATTAGACTGCTTAAACTCAATATTTTTAATAAACACAATGTATAAATTAAAATTATTATCAAAATTGTTTGAAATAATAACAATATGTAGTGAGAATATAAATATTATTGTGAATAACATAATTATAAAAGTATCTCCAATAAATATTCACGCACATTTATGTTCCATTGAAGAGCTTGACCTATAAAATAATTCTTGGGATTTTTCTATACCTCTATAAGTTTGTATCTTTCTGTTCTTATAAGGTTCTTTTATTTCAATTTGGCCCAATTTTTATCTAAAAATATCAATTTTGTCCTCACAGGACAAGTTGAAATTGATTTTTTTTTCAATAACAATTAGATCAAATATACTATTTTTTGTTTTAATTCATTATTCTCAATTGCAATTGAAATGGATAAAATATATCGTCCCTTAAAATTACAAGACGAAAAATGTATTTCTTCGATAGGAATGGGCTGGAAGAGAGAGGGAGGAAGAAAGGGTGGTGGGTAGTGGTGGGCGGCGCGTTACAGACGGTGGTCCGGCACCCATAGCCCCCTTCACTTAAGTACACTCTAATGAAGTGAAACTGGTGCAAAGATATATGGATATTTAAAATCGTTATAAATAAACAAAAGGTATAGGGATATTCCAAGAATAAATTTTCGAACAAGAAAAGTGAAGATATATTATAAATAATGTAATTAAATTAATCATAAATTGGAGATATGAAAAAATGAGGAAAAATTGTATTTTTAGTTCCACGTGATAGAGGATACTGCAGTCCTGGTACCATAATTTACAAACTTAGCATATTTTGTTTCATATATTAAAAAATTATAGTATTCGGAATTAAAAAAAATGCTAAAAATTTTGTACTCTATGCGACCAAACGTTACACAATTTTTATTTTATAGGACCAAAAATGTTACAACATTTTATCTTATGAAACCAAATATATTGAACTCAGAAATTATAGGACAAAAAATACAACATTTTCTTTCCAAAAAGTTGGAGAATAAAGGTACAGAAAGAGAAGTCAAGAAGCGGAACACACACTAATAAGTCAAATTTGCATTATATACAAATACAGGTAGAAAACTAGAGTCTGTAGAAAAATAAACAACACTCCAAAGTTTGGCAAACCACTTCTCCTTCTCCTAGATAATGCTCTTAAAGTATACATTATGTTGGAGTAAAAAATACAATACGTCTTTGGGTCATTATTATTATAACAATCAACGGGCAACAAAGACGACTCTAATAATTAGTTGATACAGCAATCATGCTGCTTCAATCTTGCCACCCTCCTCACTTTGACTACTATCAACAAACCTTTTCCAGAAGAAATGTTCTCCCCAGATCTTCTCCATTTTCTCAATCGGAATGTTCTTCGTCTCGGGCAGCAGGAAATACACGAATCCGGACATTACTACAACCCATGCTGCGAAGAAGAAGAAAATCCCAGACTTCAAATGACAGAGCATAGCCAGGAAAATCTGAGCTATGATGAAAGTCATGGAGAGATTAACGGCCACCGTTATACTTTGTGCTGCGGACCGTACTTCCAATGGGAAAATTTCACTTGTGACCACCCATCCTAATGGACCCCAAGACAAGCCAAAACCTGAAATGTATATGCAAATCAAGATCAGAACTCCTAAGGCGTATCCCTTGTCCATAGTGCCGTGATCCCCGAGTTTGGCTGCGATGATCCCTCCAACCAGCAATTGTGAAATCAACATTTGAAGTCCACCTATGTGGAATAAGGGCCTTCTGCCTACTTTATCCACCAACACCAATGTTATTAAAACGAAAATTGAGCCGATCAATCCGATCACTGTTGCAGATAAGAGGGAAGCGTTCTCTCCCGAACCAATAGTTAGAAAGAGCAACGGGGCGTAGAAGGAGATGACGTTTATGCCAGTTATTTGTTGGAAGAATGGCATTGCTATGGCCATCACGAGCTGCGGCCTGTATTTTCTTTGCATGAGGTTCTTGAAAGGGTGTTTTATGGCTTTTGAGGCATTACTTGCTTCGATGAGATCGTCTAGTTCGGCTTGAACATCATCTGTGCCTCGAATCTTCTGCAACATTTTTTTGGCCTTTCCGTGGTCATTAGTGTGCTGGATAAGACTGTTTGGTGTCTCGGGAAGGAAAAGTGCCCCGATCGCAAGAACTGCAGCTGGCACACCAGCCATTGCAATGGAAATTCGCCATCCCCACCCGCCTTTGATCCTTACGGTGCCGTAGTTTATAAGTGTAGCTGAATTCTGGCCGATGCCGATGCAAATTTGGAAAGCGACATTAAAGGCTCCTCTGTATTTGGAAGGAGCCATTTCTGAGAGATACAAAGGAACCGACTGCAGACAGGGCAAAACAACATCGCCTGTTACTTCAACAGGAAAGCCGCATTTAATACAGAAAATGAAACATGTTCAAAAGATATCCAGCTGCTTTCCCTGTTCCAGGAATTCCCTGTTTGTACTAATTGCTCACTCACTCTAAGCCCCTTTTGTTAAATTCTGTGTATTTTGCTCCAAATTATTCGTTTTCTATAGCAATATATCTCTGCAGAAATTCATACTCAGCGCAATTACCTGATTAGTAAAACCGAGCCCGACGCCGAGCAGCACACGGCCAAGTATGAGCACGTAAATGTTATAAGCTGCACCACCGATGGCAGCACCAACCATATAGGACAGCCCGCCGATGACGATCGACGGTTTGCGGCCATAGTTCCGAGTCACGATTGCAGCAAAGAAAGAAGAAAAAAGCCCAGCTATGTAGAGTGAGGAGGTGAAACATGTCAGCAGCTGGCTGTCGAATTTGCAGTAGTTGCTTACGTCTTTGTCCTCTTTCATCTTCTTGTAAACCCCCAAGAAGAATTTCTTCAAGAACGGGTCCATCGAACTCACTCCACCTTCATCATGCCAAAAATCACACATCAAACATTAAGTCAACGTTTCCTGATCTCTACTCCCTTTGTTCTGAATAATTAATGAAGCAAGAATAGCAGAAACATGGTCATAAAACACAGACGAGGCCAGGGAAACACAGCGAAAAGAACCTGAAACTCCGACATCGTAGCCGAAAATGAGTCCCCCGGAAGCCGCAATCATACAAGAAAGCAGCACGAACCGTGTGATTCTTCCATTGTATTGCTTGCC
This sequence comes from Sesamum indicum, assembly GCF_026168435.1. NCBI lineage: Eukaryota > Viridiplantae > Streptophyta > Magnoliopsida > Lamiales > Pedaliaceae > Sesamum > Sesamum indicum. Next base: position 13,989,823 of record NC_142660.1, on the reverse strand, counting down.
GTCGCTCTTTATCGCTACTCCGACAGCCATGGCTAGCTAGTACCTGTCTTTCTTTGTCCGACCTCAATGTGCTCACGACGATTGATGAATCTGAACAGAAGTAGAAAGAATATCAGGAACCTTTCCCGTGAACAACAAATATCGAAGAAAGCGTATACTTATAGGAATCTCACCAGCAGTTCAAGCTGGCTTTCAGACGTCACCACGAAACAGACATAATTTGGCCAGACAGGTAAAAATCCTTCGAACCCGCCTGAGAGAACATGTGAAATGGAGATGGAATCATGCACATGTAGTACTTGTAATTTCTTGTAATAATTTAAACAAGTTCAAAATCAACAAGGATTACTGTTTGAAGGTAGGCATCAAAAAATACAAACGAAATTAATTATAAATAGACATTGCTGAAGCAATTTGCTATAAACCAACAAAAACTTGACAGATATTGCGGATAGAGTGGTCAGTACTATACCGACAGGGTGCCCAGATTAATAAATGCAAAATGATGGTCTACTCGGTGCCAGAAGTCACGACAACATTCACCGAATACAACGTTTGTGAAGGATTTGATCAGCTTGAGATCAAGAAAATTATACAACTCACTTTTCTGCTTAAAATGGTAGGCAGAAACGGGTGAATTAAGCAGTGGAAACTGAAGATGGAAATATTTTCGAGTACGGGAGAGAGAAATGGAGCAGTGATATAAATAGAGTTAGGTGAAATCTATGAATAGCAACATTAATAATTCTTGGGATATTTTTCGAGCCTGTCATGATTTTCCAGGGTTAGGTTTGGATCATTCTGTTCTTCTTATCTGCCTATAGCTCTTTTACAATGTTTTCTTTCTGACATCTACGGATAGAAAAAGGAAGAACATAAACTAAATAAAGCCCTGGAATCCTTAAAAGTTGGTTGAAATTTTGAACTTGACTAACATGGGACAACTAGGGACTGTCTGTACAGAACCAAATGCTAGTTCAGGAGGGGGGAGGGGCGGCGCCACCGCACAGACGGTGGCGCTGCAGCCACAACCACCTTAATCATTGACTTGATTACACACACAGAAGTCAAGATTGAGCAAGAAAATGGGAGATAGGTAGTATGTGACAGTGGTGAAAGAATGTGAATGGTTGACAAACGTACCACGTTATTGTCTACCTCTTCTTTCACATTTTTGATTTGCCAAGATTGGACCAATTTATAAGCACTGAATTCACACTGTTCCGAAATGAACACATAGAGAAAAATAATAATAAGAATAAGGACATGTGACTAGGTAGAGATAGTGGCAAAGGTTGGTCCTCCACCATGAGTAGCTGGGCTGAAGCAGCTCAAACACTTGCTTCTCACTAATCATCCCTTGCTCCATTCTTGCCTCTCCAGTGCTAAAAAAAGTCACTTTTTTTTCGTCAGTTTCTGATCGACATATGGTGAATTGATCAGCAAATCGAATATACATATGTCGATATTATCCTAACATCCTTAATCATATATAATAATTGTCCAAACAAGAAATTAGTCAACCCTGTGAAGAAAAAAGAAAAATTGCAATTTTAGTCCTGTAAATTCGAGTATAACAATTTTGGACTTGTTCAATTAAATTTAGCAATTTAATCCTGTAACTTTAAATATTGTGGTAATTTTATTTTTTCCGTGTCAACACCTAAATTCAGGCTTTTGGTGAATTTGATGACACGATAGTCCGAAATTTTTTTTAAGAAAATAACTTGGCAAAAGAAAATTACCACTTGATGATATGACAATTTTTTTCAAGTTGTAATTTTTTCGATCCACATAGACTGAATTGATCTGCAACATGAATATATATATCTATCGATACTATCCTAATATACTTTAATCATAATAATTGTCCGAATAAGAAATTAGTCAACTCGCGAAGCAAAAACGGTAAGAATATTGTAATTAAACGAGTAATAAATTTTACTAAAAATTCAAAGAAATCATGATATAAAATATAATTAATTGTAGTTTATGATCGTCACGACTCATATATTATTATTATTATGTTTATTGCTGATGGAAAAATGAAAGTTTATTAATTGAGATTAGGTCAATAATCAAGGCGATGTAACAGGCTTTTAATTATCAAAATGTACACTGATTCCTTTGCCTGCGTTCTCATTGACAGTATTTCCATAAAAGCTTATGATAAAAAAGAGTATTCCTATTGAAGCTCTCTCCCATATGTTATAACCATATCATTATAGTTAACACCGACCTTCTCTTTATCCTTTCACTCTTTTCTTTAATTTCCCTTTTTCTTTGTCTTTTTTATTTATCTTTTTTCCAAATACATAATTCCAGAAAAGGGTCTTATAAATTTTTTCTTTTAAATAAATCGATCGTATGCATCATCATATCACGAGTTTCGCTAGATATAATAATATTAATATTTAATAGTAATTTATGAAAAAATTCCTACTAAAATAACTGAATAACATATAAATATAGTAACAATTTAATAATTATTATGTACATCTTTATTGAATTGTCAGTATATATGTATTACTAATTGTCTGCACGATTTTATTTTTTTTTCAAACGCTCAAATTTCTACTTTTTCTCACTTTTAATTTTTATTTTAAAAAACTCTTAACATTTACCGTTGTTCGATTTATGATTTTTTCTACAATTTATTTTAATCTACTATAAAAGCATAATTAAGCTGCAAACACCCCTTAATTTGTTTTTAAAAATTTTAACTGAAATGATTGGAACTTTGATGAATATTTTTTTTTTAAATTAAAACCAATCACGTGTGATGGACTATATCAGTCAACTTGAGTCCATATATATGCTTAATTATGTGGTCCGGAATTTAATTAACTTAGCTGGATTGTACTTTTTTAATTAGAAAAATTGAATACTCTGGACTATGTCATGGTATGTTATTTATAAATTATATTGTTTGCCAACTCCAATTATTTTAAATTAGGACAGAGTAAAATTTATTTAATTGAGTTGGGTTGAATTATCACTAAGAAATGATCCCACGAAACGTGGCTAAAAATGTTAAGATAAGAGTCTTAGACCCTATAATTTCGGATCTTTATTTAATGGCCCACAATGATTGGGGTTATACTAATGAAATAAAAGGGATAATTATTTTTTACACCCCCATAATTTATGATTTATTTATACAAATTATTCTTGTCTTTCGAATAATTATACATACACTTGTCAGAAATATTTACATCATTTACACAAATCACTCCTAATTTTTTTAAAATTACAAATACACCTCCGAAAACGTTAATATCGTTACACAAACTGTCCATATTTTTTTTGTTGTTAAGAATGATTTCTATAATTATGAAAAAGACAAGAATGAATTGTGTAGATAAATCATATATTATAGGCGTAAATGTAATTATCCCTATATAAAAATAATAATAATTGGATCTTAGGATATACCTCGACCGATGAAGCTTAATTTTATGTTTTCAATAAAATTATCCATTGAAATAAATTTCTTTATTTCTATTGGATTATTGGTTTCTGTTTTTGTGGTGGGAATAAATTATTGAGAAAATCGTAAACTAAGCAATAATAAAAATTGGGTTTTTTAGAAAATAAAGATTGAAGATGAAATATTTGAATAAAAAAAAACACCTTAATATTTATAATTATATCAACAAGTTGTAAAAGTTGGTATATAGGGAGTTGCTTAAGATTTTTTATTTAAATCAATATAATTTAGATAATTCAAAAACAGAAATTGTAAAAAAAAAATACTTTTTTCAATTTATTTTCAACAATAAGTCAATCAATACTGCTTATTTTCAACATCTGAAAACATCTCCCAAAACTAAATTTTGAACGAATGATAATTTTAAAATTAGGGGTGTCTAATAAGAGGGTCGAGTTGAATTTTCCTAAACTGTATATGAATTGAATTAAGGTACTAGTATATTAATTCAAGAGTAAAATATATTTTGTCATTCAAACTATACTTATTTTTTTCATTTTGTCATTTAAATTATTTTTAGTATCAACTTACCATTTTAATTTTATAAAATTTGCAATGTCACCAAATACGATTGTTTTTCGTCGATTTTTCTACAAAAGAAAATTCACATGCAGTGCACATGCCAGAAAAGCATCACTACATTGCCCTTAAACATTACATGTGCACTGCATGTGATGTCTTTTTAACAAAAAAAATGAGTAGAAAACGATCGTATATGACAAAATGTAAATTTCACAAAGTATCAGTTCAAAATTTAAATATTTTGATCCAAATAAAATAAAAGTAAAGAATATATATTAATGATTTAGTTACATTTGTACGAAATGTTGTAATAGTATATTGCTGGTTTATTTTTTTTAAAAAAAAATAAATTGGTTACTTTCTATGTTCATTTGTTGTTTTAAAGAGCTACGAGTGTTGCGGGAATTTCACGTGCCCACATGTCATTTTGAATCATTAGTAGTGTATTTTCTTTTATAAATATATCCACATTTTTTTCCCCAACTTTTTAGTAATATTTACACTTTACGAGCTATTTACACACAATCAATTATTTTATTTCCTTATTTTTTAAAGAAATTAAATTAAATATACACACAATTAACCGTGCCACATACATTAGTACATATTATTAGAGACACAGGACTATATATATTAAATACTTATAAAAAGTAAACTTACACACAATAAACTATACTATTTAATACATTCAAATTTAAAGATCAATTCAATATATAAATAATTCAAATTAAGGAATACATTCAGACGGTAGAAAGAAATAACAAATTACCATAGAAGTAATCTATATTCTTAGGAATACACCGGAAGAAATATAATATTTAATTATAACTAATTGTCGTAGTTAAAAATAAATAGCCATAATAAATAATCATTAACCACGACCACACAAGGATCGTTGGCCGTAGTTTTTGCTAGTGTAATTAAAATATTTATCATGACCAAAAATCATAACAAAAATATGATTAAATAATAATTATTTACCTCGATTTTAGTCCATAACCAACAATTTTGTAACCAATAATACATTTTCTTCTAATAATATTACATAAATAATGTGAAATTCAAAAGTTATCGGATTGTGAGAGCTCAATCATAACAATGGAACACAATTCTCATGGACTTATTTGGACCCTCATTAGACTCTAGAAAGCTCTCCTCAAACCAATTCACCCAATTCAATTCAAAACATTTTAATTTGCCAACCACCAATCAAAAAGTTAGTTGGTTGGTTGGTTCATTGATCCACACTCATATTACCACTCATATTTAAACATTATGTTAAAAGAAAAATACTTCTATATTTGTGGAAATAATCAATTTTTACAATTAAACATGAGGGTGGGGCCCCCACGTTCTCCTAGAGGTTTACAGTATTATCCTTTCTCAGCTATAGAATTCATCCTCTTGTCTGGAAATTGGTGGTTGGTAATAATGCTACAGTTGACTTTCAAATATAAAAATTGATTAAAGCATGTGCCATAATTTTATATTTTAATACAAGGAATAATTAACGATACATTTTATCATATTTGGTATAATTATACGTAAATTTTTTATAATTTAAAAAATTATATGGGAGTACTCATACCCTTTGTTTTCGTCCAACAAATTGATCCCTCCCTCCATTAGTCAAACTTCACCAAATTTGTTGATATTAGTATAAAAAAAGTAAATAGAAATTTATATTATCCTCTATTTGATTTATTACTGACTTATTGCTTGCTGAATAATTTTTTTTCAAACCACACTACCTTTAGACATCTTCACATGCTAGTGCACGTAAAGTGGTTGGTGTATCTTCACCTTTATAAGGGTAGTTTGATCATAAAAAATTAATTTTCGTTAATAAGTTAGTAATAAGTCAATCAGGAATAAATATGGAATTTTTTATTTAATTATTTTGTTAATATCTACAAATTCGATAAACTTTGACAAATGAAAAGATCTATTTGTTAGAGGCAACAAACCTCAAGAGTTTTAAATATAATTTTTCAAACTACAAAAATTTACATGTAATTACATCAAATGTCAAGGAAAGACGGTGTAATTGTTCTTAAATAAAGATAAAATAAATAACTAATCAAAATTGATAAAGTGAGTTCGCCTCAAATATTTATGACTAATTACGTTTACTTTGTCATTGATTTGAATAAAAGAAAAAATTTATTTTTTATTCCTTCATAAAATCCATTAAAGTATATCATCAAACCTTAAAACCTCCTTTTCTAGATAATCCAATAAACTCAGTTTGAATCACTAAATTTCTTATTCCCCAAAGTTGTTTTTTTTTAATTATTATTATTATTTATAATATATTTTAAAATATAAAAAATTATTTATTACATGCACGTAATAACAGCATATCACGAGGACTGAGCAAACAAAAAAATCAGGTCCGTCCATAAATTATTGGTGGAGAAAAGATTTCCTTTTGTGGTGGAGGTCTCAAACATTTGGGATTATGCCATAAATCAGGCGAATCGACAATCGTGGGGTAGAACTACGTACGAGGTTGCAAATCGAGTTGAGTTCGGAACAGATCTCTCCACAATAATGGCGTAGCATTTCTACCTCAAAAACAGTTCAATTTTCACTCATTGTTCGGCAGACATTTTCATTTTACTGGTACAAATTATTGAGTGCAGAAATGAAGTTGTCTACTCACAAACACTATTATTGTACTGTTTGAATCTAGAAAAATATTTGCTTTTCTTGATCGGTTCAGAATTTTTTTATATAGAAAATATCAAAATTATGTTAATCATAACGTATTAGCGCAATTTGGATACCATTATTGATGTGACATAAGTCATATGTAGAAGTAAGTTTATAACATGGCATGAATTTATGTATTTTATAAAATATTTCTTGGGAGTTTTATAAAATATTAAATCTTGTTAAAAATAAATTATATAAGTATATGCATAAAATAAGATTATAGAAATTATATTAATAACATTTAAAATTTGTTTTTTTTTTTAAATTAGTACGAAACTCTTTAGTTTGATTTTCTTATAAAAGAAAAAAAAGAAAAGAAGTATCAAACTATCAACAATATTTTACAAGCTCTCAAACATTGGATTATTATTATTTACCAGAAATTCTAGCAAAAGTTTTGCAAACCTGAATCAATATGACAAGTGCAATACACTTACTGTGTGATTGGTGTACAGTTCATGAAAAATAACAAATCATACTTGTTCTGTAATTTGTTTGATTTTTTTTATCAAACTTGATTCGGGTTAAAATTATCTGTACCCACCTCCCCTTTCTTTGACATTCATCTCTCCTGAAGTTATGGTTTTCACATAATCCTCCCACCTCTTGTATTATTTGGTCAAAAATTTTGTTCACGTCTTATTTAAAATCTAAAATACCCCTAACGTAATGAATAAACGGGTAATATACTAACTTTAAGAAATAATGTCGAGTTAATTCTTTAAAATAATTATACAGAAATGAAGATTTCAAAATTTATCAAGTTTTGGTGTAACTACATATAAACTTCTTATATTTTAAAAAATTACATCTAATACACCTAATACTTCTCTCCATCCAACAAATAAATTCATCTACTAGTTTAAATTTACAGAATTTATTGATATCAATAAAAAAAATAAATGCAAATCTATATTTATTTTTTATTAACTTAGTATTGATTTAATGCAGGTTAAATAAATTTTTCTAACCAAACAATTTTGATTAGTGTATTTATTTTATCTTTGATTTTTTGTTTAATCAGACAAAACATATAATAAAATTTTAAATTATGCATACGTATCGAGTGTGTTTCACTCATCAACATAAATATATTTCTTAATTCTATTATGATAAAAAAAAAAAAAGAAAGAAAGAAAGTATCGTACTTAATAATTTTTTTCCGCAAAAACATAGATATTATCTCTTCTTTTTCTTTTTCTTTTTTTAATTCAACATACTCATCGAGTGTATCAACTAGCCGTTGTTGAACGACCTCTCAACAGTCAATAGCAAGAAGCACGAGGCAGCAAATGAGCAAATCAGAATGAATTTTGAGCACATGTTTATGCTATTTCCTATGTAGCATTTCTACCTCAAGAACAGTTCAATTTTTCACTCATTATTGAGCAGACATTTCCTTTTTCTGGTACAAATTATGAAGTTGTCTATGCACAGAAGTAGCATTCTACTGTTTGATGTGAAAAGATTTAAGCCCTATCGTCTCTTATTGTTTTTTTTTTATATAAATCGAGTGTGAAAATATAAAATTACGCTGATCATACAACACAATTGCTTTCTTGATTAAATTAGTCGTACGAATATTGTATAGAATACGACCCTTTTTCATTATTATTATGTGCAAAAATATATATACTTAACAGTAAGTCAAACATGACAGCAAGAGATGAACATTATTGAATAATAAATGAAACGAAACATCGTTATCTTTCATTGTTTGTGTCCTTATGCAGACATTAGTACTGGTCGTAAATATTGCAGTAGAAAATAATATTATTGAGGATGCTCTTTCTTCTTCTTCTTCTTTTTTTCCACATTTGGATAGTTACTGATGATTTTGATTGATTTGACATTCTGATTAGAGTGATTTTTACTCAGCGAGAGCATATGATTGGTCCTTCCTGATTTAATAGATTAATTAAAATATTATTTTTTTCCTAAAAAGCGCGTCCAATTGGTAATATTACATACTTTTTAAATTTTTATGGTTATCAAAGTCGTATAAATTTTTTGTGATATTTTGATGTGTGAATCTAAAATTTTGGTAATTTGTGTTTATATTGAGTTATTGTTATTTTTTTTAATTTTTTATTGGTATAAATTTCCTCGTAAATTTTAGTTGATGACACTTTGATTTTGATACCGTCTCTAATTTCATCTTTTAACATTATTGAGTTACTCTTGATTCTGAACCCGTCTCTAATCTTGATATTTTGGTCAATTCGAATAATTTTCTGGTTTAAATCCGTCTCTAAATTTTAACTTGTGTTACGATTGAATTATTCTTGATCCCCATACCCATCTCTAAGAACCTCAGTTTCGGACAGAATTGGATGATGAGTTGGAGGATCATATAAACAGAAATCAACTCATTCCTCAATTAACAAATCTCAACAAGAACCTAATTTGGTTTATTTTGCCTATGTTGACATCAACATCAAAATGTGGAACTAAACAAAGAGAGTATCTTAATTATGCCTCATTTTCTTGCCTTCCTCCCACAATTTTCTTCCAGAACCAGTGTCCTCTCCACACCCTCTCCATCTGCTCAATCGGCACGTTTTTTGTCTCCGGCAATAACACGTACACAAATCCGGTCATCACCGCCACCCACCCCCCAAAGAAGAAGAAAATCCCAGACTTAAAATGGCACAACATTGACAAAAATGTCTGCCCAACTAAGAAAGTAAAGAGAAAATTCACTGCGACGGATATACTCTGTCCAGCTGACCGTATCTCCAACGGAAAAATCTCACTAGGAATTAACCATCCCAAGGGACCCCATGACACTCCAAAACCAGCAACATACACTCCAATCAAGACCAAAACGACATCGGCGTACCCTTTGCTTAGTCCGCCATGGTCCCCTAGTTTGGCTGCCATTATAGCCCCAACCAACATTTGCGAGACGAACATTATTATTCCACCAACTATTAACAGAAACCGTCTCCCGGCTCTATCCACTATCATCATCGACAAGAATGTGGTGACGATGCCCACGACTCCTGTCATGACCGAGGACATGAGAGACGCGCTCTCGCCAAAGCCAATTGTGCGGAAGACTATTGGAGAGTAGAACGCTATGACGTTGATTCCCGTCACTTGTTGGAAGAAGGGGATCGCTATCGACATGACAAGCTGAGGTCTGTAGCTTCTTTGCAGGATGTTTTTGTAGGGGCTTTTTATGGTTCTTGAATTCTCACTTGCTTTGATGAGATCGTTCAGTTCTGCTTCGACATCATTAGTCCCTCGGATTCTCTGCAGCATTGCTTTGGCTTTGTCGTACTTGTTGGTGCGTTGGATGACGCTATTAGGCGTCTCTTGGAGAAAGATTGCGCCTAGAGTTAGAGCTGAAGCTGGAACTGCAGCTAATGCTAATGAAATTCTCCAGCCCCAACCACCTTTGATCTTTTCAGTTCCATAGTTGATCAAGTTGGCAGATAAGGCTCCAATTCCTACACTAAATTGAAATCCATTGTTGAAGGCTCCTCTGTACTTAGCCGGCGCCATTTCTGAGAGATACAAGGGAACTGCCTGAAAACAAATGCATGATGGTGAGTGTGTGCTATCATCCTACATCAGACAGAGACAAATACATTGAGCAACATATAGGTTTCAAGCGTCCTTCTCCCCAGTGAGACGTCTTTTCAAAATTATATTATCAGGATGGACAAGTGCACGGTAGAGCTAACCTGGTTTGCGAAACCAACGCCAACTCCAAGCAGGACTCTACCGAAAATCAGCATGTATGTACTAATGGCTGCGCCATTAAGTGCTGCTCCTGCAAGAAACGCAGCACCCCCGAAGAGGATTGTCGGTTCGCGGCCATAAGCCCTTGTGACGGATGATGCGAAAAACGAAGCGATTAGGCCTGCTAAATACAGTGAGGATGTGAACAACGTCAACAATTGACTGTCAAATTTGCAGTAGTTGCTGATCTTAGTGTCCTCTTTCATCCTGGTGTACACTTCTGGGAAAAACTTCTTCAAGAATGGCTCCATAGATGTCACTCCACCTAAATGATTATCGAACATCGATTATCATTAATCATTGCAAACAAAATGCAAAACCAATGAGAAGTAGAGAATTCGGACTAGTGATCAGTCATTTCATCGTTTATTTATTTACCGTAAGATCACCTGAAATTCCAATATCGTAGCCGAAAATGACACCTCCCATGGCAGCCATCATGCACGATAGCACGACGAACCACGTAACTTTTCCATTGTATTGCCCTCCTTCACTTGAAATTACAAATCCACCAGCCATAGTTCCTTACAGTAGTGTTTGATCTTAGTTCAAAGGTTTTGTCAATGGAAGAATGAGAGTGAGGTGTTGGACTAGTCTAACACGACTGCAAGAAATCAACATCCTAAGGTCCACCTGATTGAAAAGTCTTTAATTGATGCTTGTCTTGTGTTTCTGCGGATCTCATCACAATTTTCACTATCAGACATCAACATTGTATGTGTACAGACAAGTAATAAAACTTACAATCATTGGTGTATGGGCCAAGTACTTAGCATGTGATCACCGGGACAAACGAAGAATATTTGAAAATCAGTTGGGAATAAACTGCAGATTCTTCTTGTTAAGTTGCAGAGTTGATCACAACTCGAAACCATGACCTCCAAGTTACATGGAACCTTAGCCTTAATCGCTAGCTAAGACATCATAGTATATAATGGTACCTGGAAATGATATAAATGCCCCCAACTTCTCAATAACATTAAAAGAGGTCAAGATTTGCGCCAATTTTAATCGGGTCGGACCTGACTTGATTCCAAATATATACGAACTCACGATGATCACTATCATTTTTGGATCAGTGGTTCATTTGTAATTATAGTGTTTAAGGTTTTGTTTACCCTTCATACCCCAAGTACAACTTTTGCTACTCTAGACATTCTTACGGCCTTGATATTGTTTTCTTTTACGGCCTTACTAATTTAGCATAAATACATTAGACCGTAAATACACTTTTCTAAATTCAAACACATGAAGTACATTTAAGTTTCTCAATATTTAACACTGTGCTGAGTGTTTAAATTTGATTTTAGTTCTAACTGAATTTTTTTTCTAGAAAAGGCAACTGATTTAGAACAAGAGGCAATGAGTTTTTGGAGCATTTGGATAGGCATAAGTTAAAGATTTAGCACTTTGATTGTGTGGTCTGAAACAATCGTAGCTTTTGATCCAATATTAGAATTAGGGGACGATCTACCTACCGATTCGATTGTCTTCGAGAGGATAATCCAATCTCTCACTATTATGTTGTAAGGTGCCGTTGTTCGTCCTAAAATTCCATCATTTAGATCATTGTCCGATGATTCTTTACATTTTTCTATTTTTCAATCAAATGTAACTATATTTTCTATTTTTTGTAGTTGTCTTTTGGGACTGATATTTTTATGTATTATTGCTAGCATAATAGGATGTTTTTGAACAGAAAATCATGAATTTTTAAGACAGTCCAAATTTTAGCCCATTTCAAATCTATTTTACGTAAATTAAAATTAGAATCCTTTCTTTTAAATAGCTCGTAACTCTGTTAAAATATTAATTCAACAATAAAATATTCTCATTTTCAATCTCAAATTTTCAAGGATATTGAAATCGCATTCTCATTATTCTTTACAGTCAAGTAGTCCCGCCCCATGAGCACTGTATTCGAATTATCTACTACACCTACCAAGGACATCATATTCCAATTGTCTTCAATCTCTTTTTCTCTTCTTATACTATCCTTATTTTAACATCATCAATGACGTCCTACCTATCAACATCCACACCAATTCGTTTGGTACAAGGACATCATAGCGTGCTGGTCTTACTCCCCAAATTAATTAGTACATTAATTTCATCTCAATTGACAACTAATTAAATTTTCAACTCTTTCTTAAAGGATTTAATGCATTTTAAATGAGCAAATTACGCCTCTATGAAAAATAACTAGCAACTTACCCCCTGTGTTATAAAAAAAATGAAGCAATTTACCTCCCTGTCTGAGGAGGTAAATTGCTTCAATTTTAAAAATATAAGGAGGTAAATTACTACATTCTGAAAAATATAGGGGGATAAATTGCTATTTTTGTTTTTATAAGAAAGCTATTTGCCTATTTTTCATAATATGGGTAGGTAGATTGCAATTTGTCAATTTCTTAAATGTCAAAAGCATCTTATAAAATATTTATATTGGTATTGCAGCCAAACACCCCCTTAAATCAAGATAGCAATGTTTGGCTGATAACTGTGTGCCTTAAAGGGTGTTTGGCTGCAAATTAGGCTACATTTGAATGGAAAAAATTAATTTGAAAGAAATATTTAACGAAAAGATTTTATATAATTTCAAACAAAAAAAATCTTTATCGATAGTTCACCAAATATGATTGAAAATGATATTTTTGAAGGTTCTGAAATCATTTTTTCCATATTAAATTATCCAAACAAATTTTGGATGATTTGAAGTTTGTACCTTATTATTCTTTCTTATAGAAATCGTAATTATATGATTATTTGTTAAAAAATTGAGTAATGGTGCAATATCTCAATTCAATTAATTAGACATTAATATAATAAAAAAACATTAAATAAATTACGTTAAACTTATATAAAGTGAGATAAATACTCATATATTCTATAAGACTCGAACCCCTATTTCAAATTTATTTATAAAACCTCACAAGTCAGCCTTAATCACTGAACACAATGTATCATAAGTTCAACAGATAACTACACGCTCCTCTCTTTAGGTTTGTTGTAATTATACACAAATCTCCTTGTAGTTTGAAAAATTATGTTTAGTACCTATAACATTTGCTTCCTTCTAATAAATAGGCTCATTCTTTAGTCAACATTTACTATATTTATTGATATTAATAAAAAAAAATTAAACAAAAATTGATATTTACTCTTGATTGACTTATAACAGACTTAGTGCAAGTCAATAAATTTTTTTTGACTAAAAAAATTCTTATAATAATGAAAATATGCCTCCTCGTATGCATTATACAAAACCGATAGTAAATATAGAATTTTTTTTGTTAATATCAACAAATTCGATGAATTTGACTGATTGAAAACTTATTTGTTAGATGAAAGCAGACCTTTGAGATATTAAATATAATTTTTTAATTCACAAAAGATGTACATATAATTATACAAAACCTCACGACATGGGATGTAATTGTCCCTAAATTGAAATCACTTAGGTTTTCTTTCGTTGCCGATCCAAAAGCATGAAATATAGGAAAAATGATAAAACAGCCCAAAGACCTAATTAAATTAAAGAATTCCAGTAAACCCAATAAGGCCCTTTGTAGGCCCAAGTCCGTATAACCCGCAATGGGCTTTTATACAATTTCAAAAACTAGAATTTATTGGTTTTGATCAATTTTCTTTTTCAATTTATCATACTCTATTTATTGAACTCCAAAATAATAGGAACATCGATAAAATGTGAAAAATCTGATATAAAGACAATGATTATAATTTATTAATATTCAAAAATAAATCATCATAATAAAAAATATAAAATCATGACAAATATCAATAAAGATGGTAACACGACAACTATTTGTTATTATTTTCGCAAGTGAGACAAAAATATTAGTAATAGTTAAAAATAACGATAAATATTTTTCCAGTGAAAACCAATGTTAAATGTTAATTAACGATCGTAAAAAACTAGGCCTATTTGTTTGTGTTTTTATTTTAAATTTTTAATTTTTGAAACAGTAATTAAAAATAAAAACATATTTTGTTTATACGTATTATAATTGAAAATACCAATTAAAAATGTATTTAATACACACTATTTGAGTAGCATCCCAAGAGCATTGATATTAGGAATAAAGAACAAAAAAATTCCAAGTATTATTAAATATTTCTTTATGTAATTGCATGAACAAAGCAAAGTCCAAAAACATGGACAACCACAAAATGTCAATGGAAGTTTGTGATATAATTATATCAAAAAATTGAGAATCACATCCAATTTGATGATGTCATCCTAAACTCATATTAGAATACATATTTATTTTTTTAACTTTTTTTTATGGCATAACTTGAATGTTTATTATACACTCAAATTGTATATAGTTACACTTTGAGTGTATATATATATATATATATGACATTCATATTACCTGTATATTAAAAAATCGTTATGGCTATAAGATATTTTTGCAAGTGATGCCACAGGTAACTGTGGTCCAAAACTTAAATTTTGAATCAATTTTATCTGACCGTAGTAAATATTATTGATTTACTATGATTTTTTTAAATGGTTGTGATTTATGGTGTAGGAAATAATTAATTTTTTTGTGGTGTCTCATGAGCAGACTTATGAGCTCTGTTAATCCAAGATACATTAGAAGAAATATGATTTCTTATTATAAAGCACAACGACTTTAACCCTTGTTTCAACAAGTGAGGCAAAAATCTTAGCCACAACTTATAAATAATAGTAAATATTTTGGTCATAATTAAAATTATGTATAACAAATATTAATTGAATATGATCAAATAATATTAATTTATTATGATTTTTAAACAGCAACAATCTATAATATAAGAAAATTAATTTCTTTTTTCTTTTTGGTAATGGTAGCTTTTTGTAATCTCATATATGGAAGGGCAAAACAAAGATGCATACATCCATGAAATATAAATAGTGGAAATATATTTTTCCCACCAAAAAAAATTTATTGGTCTATATTAAAAGTAAATTACAACGAGCTCCTTTGAATTTAGCATAAATACGAATATTATTATTTAAAAATCATAAATACCCCCCTCCCCCCGATATTTTATGAATTTATACAATACTTGGATGAGATATGAAATTATTAACTTTGTCTTTGCTATTTTTTTTAAACAAAAAATTATTAAATAAATTATCTACTTAGTCCATCAAAAAAATTTAAAAAATAAATAAATTTTGGTCAGTCCACCAAAAAATAAATGAAAACTTAATGGACTAGGTTAATTATTAATGGCCGGTAAAATAAAAGGAACACTGGTATTTTTTCAAACAACGATAGGATATCTATAGCTATATCAAATATTAGGAAAAAGCTCACTATAATTTACCCCATATTAAATTTCTTCAAAGAACTTTATTTAAAAAAAAAACAAAAAGGAAATCCCATAACTAATATAGTGGAAAGAAATAAAAAGGCAAGATCCGGTGGGTGTGATTTCCCTCTCATAAGATCTATTAATTGTATCCAAGAAGTGATTTTTTGTTGAGTAATGCCAAAATTCCCCCACATCAATATTATTAATTATATGCAAATAATCCAAATCAAGAATTGAAATATTAACACCATCCCCACATTATATTATTATTCTATGATCCAAGATTTAATTTTGGCCGTTGAATTACGTGACCAAATAATGGTCACTATGAATTTCAACGACCGATAACCACCATCAACGGCTCGTTTATTGGAAAATCTTGATTCTTGTTTCGGACATTAAAGCTTTCCGAGATCGTTGAGGGCCCCATTTTTGCCGACAAATTAAAGTATTTGCTAATTTAATTAAATGTTGATGTTAATTAATTAGCGTAATTAGGCTGCTAATTTCCTAGCCATGCAATTTTGGGGAAGAACAAAGATATTTAGCAGCTTGATTTTGGCTCTAGATCCCAATAATTGATTTAACTATATAAAGAAGGAGTTCGCAAGGACTGTCGTTCGTCTGAAAATTTTTTGTACATGATGAAGTTCGAACACGAGATTTTTTGTTAGATATATCTGTTGTTCATATGTAGTGATAAAAACATTTAAGAAAATTGGAGATTTGAGTTGCAGTAAAAATTGAACTTATCAAAAAAATATATAAAAAAGATAAATTCGAAAAAAATGCTACAACAGTCCCTTATGAAATTACTGATATACCCATGACATTGAAAGAGGAAAATGACATATTTGAAGTCGGGAGTTTTTGGGGTTGTAAAAAATTGGAGGGTAAAAATGTCTAGGACCAACTTCGGAATGAACATTTATATGTTGGAGAAGCAATTTTGAAGGAGCTTCTGGCTTATTTTTCTTTTAAATTTATAGACTTAAAAGTAGAAGAGGGGAAAGCGGAGTGAGGAGAAATTAAATGAAAATAACATATGCTTACTAATTAATATGCTCCAATATTGAATTTCTAACTATATAACGCTTTAAGATCGAAATTATATAAATAAGTTGGAGAATATGAGTTCGATTTCTGTAAGAATTTAAATTAAAATTTAAATTCACACTAATAAATTTATCAAATTAATTGCAAGAATTTACCAAATAATAATTTTTTTTTAAAAAAAGAAATGCAATATTGATCCTACAATGGTAGGAATTGCCACTTTTGTTCTTTCTTATTTTAAATTTGTAGTTGAGGGAAATAATTAAATAAAAAATAGTATATTTAGCTCAAATATAATTAGAAAATGCTAAATTTGAAAATCAGCAGATACCGGCACATAACTCCTTTAATTTTTAATTTTTGTTGATGTAGCATTTTTTTTTATACTTATGGGGCTAAAATTATATTTTTTTTATTAACTTTCTCATGCCACATTAGCAAAAGTGGTCGGAAAAAATTAAAAAGTCCCGAATTAATTAAGCCATGTGTAAGGTATGTGACAATTGCCGACCAATTTAACTTTTTCCGGCGAGGCTTGGACTATATTTGTATTTTTTTTTTTTCAAATAATAGTTTTCAATTGCAATTTTCAAATAGAGAATTGAAGTGCCACGAACCTATATATAGTTTTTTTTTTTTTTTATAGTACACAGTTGATTATATTATTCAATATAACTAAATTCAACGATTGTTTCAATGTTTCAGTAATTCAAATTAGCGAACGTATTCAAATGAGGTAAAAGAAACAACAAACTATTAGAAAAGTAGACATATTCATATAAATTAAACTCACAACCTTTCGATCGTGAGACCTTACCTTACCGATCAAGTAAGGCCTCGTTGATGTTGATATCATCCTACAGTAAGCGGACCGAAATTTCATTATATCCTAAAAAATTAATCACATTAGCTTATGTTTAATAATTTGAAATAGTGAATTTGAACTGCTGTTGAATTCAAATTAATTAGCTAACAAGCCTGCAAGAGTTGGATAGCAACAGCTCAAGAATTTCAGCTATAAATACTGGTGACTTATTAGTAGTTCCAAGAAGCAACTCAAGCTAGGTACCAAGTTTGAAATGGCAACAAATGCAGGTCATTTGCCCAAATCACAATGCCTATTGTTCACTTCTTCACTTGTTCTCTTCTGTTTGTTCAACTCATGTCTAGCCTTCAGACACAAACACCTGAACCTGTCCACCAGAGCTCTCCATTGGTCGTCGGCCGGTGCAACGTGGTACGGCAGCCCTGACGGCGCCGGGAGTGATGGTACGCGGTTTGCTTGAACTATGATGAAGAAATACTGTCCATTTTTACACTTGATAGATGAATTAACTGACACTAAGATTGCAGGAGGAGCATGCGGTTATGGAAACCTCGTGTCACAAGCTCCGTTCTCTTCGTTGGTGACCGGAATAGGCCCGTCTCTCTATAAATCAGGCAAGGAATGTGGTGCTTGCTATCAGGTACTGATTGACGTAAAACAACAGTCATCTTTCTTGAACTGTACATCAGTCTATCTGATAAGTGCGAGTTTGAAAACGCTAATTATGTTAGTGATTATATACTAATTAATTATTTCATGTTCACATAAATTTATTAATCTAATAAATACAAATATATATAACAGATAAAATGTACGAAACATCCGTCGTGTTCCCGAAGACCAGTACGGGTGGTGATAACGGACTTCTGCCCTGGAGGGATGTGCCTCTCAGATTCAGCACACTTCGACCTAAGTGGAACAGCGTTCGGCGCCATGGCCATTCCTGGCCAAGAGGATAGACTCCGTGATGCTGGAGTCTTACAAATTCGATTTGCACGGTCAGTTTATTATTAAGAAAGCGTCCATTTTTCGTGTCTCACATTTTTATTTAAATTTTTGTTTTTTATATTATTTCATTACTATTTTCTTTTTCTTTTTTTAATAATTTTCTCCCTTTTTCATAACCGTCAAATTGCACACTCTTCTCAACCTCCGCCGACTTTTTTTTACAACAATCTTAATTTTTTATTCTTAATTTTTTTAATTAAAATGAGAATAAAATTTTTTAAAAATAAAAATTAATTTTTAAAATTTTGATTTACTTATGCTGGCTGGATTAAGTGTGCCACAGACACTAGTTGTTATTATTGAAGATGGCGTTTATGGTGTCTCAAAATTATGGTCTGTATAATTTTCTCATTTTCTTAAACATAAAATTGTCCACTCTTCTCAACTTCTACTAACTTTAACTTCTTATAACTTTCTTATTTTTCTAATGTTCTTAATTTCTTCAACTATAATATATTTTTTAAAAAATAATTTTTAAATTTTTTATTTAATTGTACACATTCATTCGAGTAACCACACGCGTGTACTAGTAGATATAAGGGTTTAATAATTTACCTTCCTGTAATATTACAAATGAGCAAATTACCTCTTATGAAAAGATAATTGTATCCATGGCACACATACTCGACCACATAATTGTATAGCTTGTACATTTTTACACTTAATGCAATTTATTTTTATCGTAAAAGAAAAGATAATTGTAATTTAGCCCCTGTGTTTTTTAAAATGAAACAATTTACCTACCTGGACAACTAGATAAATTGCTTTATTTTGAAAAACACAGGAGGTAACTTGTTATATGTTTAAAAACACATGGAGGTAAAGTGTTGTCACTTCTTTTTTTTTTTTTTTTTTTTTTTACAGAGGAGTAATTTGCTCACTATTAATATTACAATAGATTGCTTGCATTTTTTCCGTATATAATCCAACCCCCTAAATCCTTTTTATGCTAATTAACTAAAATCATTTGTTATGACTCATCCTAATCTTTGCGGTGGAAAGAAAAATTATATACATTGATAAATTTTGTTAAAAATTTTAAAATTTTAATTAAAATCATCTCTAACTGCAAATATTAGTTTAATTCGTAGGGCTTCACTTCTCTACATTTTGAGTCGTCGGTAATAAATTGGTGTTACATCTCATTTCTCACTTCATATATAAATCTTACATAAATAAAATATTTGTTAGCTACACATATGAGGTAGATTTATATATTTAACATATGTATGTGCTGAGTGTATTATGAAATACAATACCATTAATATAATAAAAACTCGAAGTGACTTATTCATTTATTGAATTTAGAACAATTATTAAATTTTGATCTCACATCATATATATTTTTGTGTTAGTGTTGCATGTGACTATTCAGGAAAAAATATCGCATTCCATGTCGATCTAGGGTCAAACCCTAACTATTTCGCAGCGGTGATCGAGTTTGAAGAAGGGGATGGGGACCTCAACCGGGTTGATCTACAACAAGCATCGGGTGAACCAGACGAGTGGTGGGAAATGAACCAGTCCTGGGGAGCGGTCTGGCAGCTGAACCCCGGTTCAGAGCTGCACCCTCCATTCTCGATCCGATTGACATCTCAGTATTCGGGCCAAACTCTAGTGGCCAAACATGTGATTCCAAAAGGTTGGCAGCCAGGTCGAACCTATAGATCCGTGGTTAATTACCTTTGAACCCGACCCAACTAGATAACTAGGGTCAAAAATCTTGGGATTTTGCTTGTGGTTAACTATTTTAGTTGTTGAAATATATTTATAGTGTGTAGCTTCCAATGCAATTTAATTTCAAGATTGCATGAGGGATGCCCTTTACTTGGGGGGGGGGGGGGGTGTATGTGTGTTTTTGGAGAGGAAAATGTATGTGTAGCCTCAATATGTTTGGGCTCTTGGTGATCTCCAAAGATTTGTGATATGATAAATATTGATATCGAAGAAGCATTTGGATTGGTATTAATTAATTAAATGTTTCTTTCTTGTTATCTATGTAATTTTTGTAGAACCATATGTTTGAGTTCTCAAAAAATACACTTATGTGTGAGTTGAAGTGAAATGAGTCGCACATTCTTGTAATAAGGATATATCCAACTCAATCTAAATTGACGAACATTACTGTCAAAAAATTAAATAATTGTTACATGCAATATCTATATATATATATATATCGATCATTTCAAAGAAAATACTTAATATAATATGGATTCAACCTTGAATTGTTGGATTTTTATCTCATACTTTGCCTAACAAAGTTGAACTCCCAAAGGGTAAAATACACTTTGCCCTCCTAGATTATTTTTAATATAATATTTATTTACTTAAATTAATAAATATAATATTTACACTATATAATTAAATTTTTAGATAATATTGCCCTGTTGTTATATATATATATATAGTATATATAATGCAATGAATTTCTCTTTTTAATAATTTTTTATTTTAAGTTTAATTAAAAAAAATTAATTGAAATATCTTTTAATTATAATAAATAAATTATTGAATTAAATAGTTCGAGTATTATGATAACAAAATTATGTTATTAACTATTTATTCTTTTAGATATAAATTAGTAATTACATATCAATTTTTTTAATATATTTTTTTAGAAAAAATATGATATATATATTTATTTATTTGTTTATTTTCTAAAAATATTTAATTTTTGGCTAAGCATATATATTTGTTAATTTATTTTAAAATATATATATATGAGTTGTGGGTTATATTATATTTGGTATGTATCCACTATATATATTATCTTTATACTCTATTTTTAATTAATTTTATTTATTTGTTTAAAAAAATAATTTAATGTACGAATATTAAATATATTAAAATAATATAATTGTTCAGTATATGAGAAATATTTTGGTTCAATTACAAAGATAAACATTATATTTATTAATTTAAAAAATAAATATTACATCAAAATAATTTAGATGTGAAAGTGTATACATAGGCCAAATAATCTAAAAAATATTTGGCGTTTGCAAAATCCAGAAGGCGAAACGCGAAAGACGTAATCAATTGCATCATCAATTTTCTCCTCATTTGATTGACCATATTAATGATTGTGATTCATTGCGCACCAATGCTTATACCCAAGTTCAAGAAATTCCACCATCATCACCACCGCTTCCCACAAAACTCCTTTGGCTGGGGTTCTTCTTCACTCAATCAACTGCAACGGGCGCTTGCCAAAACCATCCCTTCTGCGGTTAAATTTCAAAATAGAGCAGCAGTTCGGCCTGTCTCTTCGTCTGCAGTAGTACCATCGAAGATGGTTAAAGCTATAAGGGTCTATGAATTCGGCGGCCCTGAGGTATCACTCTCTTTTTCTCTCTATCTTTGTACACAATTTTAAGTATTTGTGAGTGTTGTTCAATCCAGTGTGTCAT
This sequence comes from Sesamum indicum, assembly GCF_026168435.1. Classification (NCBI taxonomy): domain Eukaryota; kingdom Viridiplantae; phylum Streptophyta; class Magnoliopsida; order Lamiales; family Pedaliaceae; genus Sesamum; species Sesamum indicum. The sequence goes on along the minus strand of NC_142660.1, from coordinate 13,967,712 downwards.
AATAGCAAATGGGTTGTTGTCATTTGTGGTTCTAGTTGGAGGAAATTTGTCGGAATGGATGTTGCTGAGGATTGTTTTTAGCCTAAATTTGTATTTAAGGCTTGTTGGATTCTACTTGGGTTCAGCAGACTTACTGAGATCATTGTTAAAGGAAAGGTTTTAACCAATTGCACTTTTTGTATTAGGGCCTGGGCGTTGAATGGAGCTTCGTAACTGTGGTTTGTGCATAAATTCTTTGTTGAAATTTCCATGGATTTTTGCTGCATAGTGCTCTCTGGAGTCTCTAATCAGTATTAGTTTTGTATTGAGTTGAGTGATTGTATGTTTGTAGGATCACACGGTTGTGCTTTGGTGCCTTTGTTATTTTTCGGGTTCAGTTTTCAGTAAACTTCCCCTGTCTTCATATGTTGAATTGATGCGGACAAAGTATCCCTAATTTGATCATTGACTTATATCCCTCTTGATAATCTAAAACATTAGAGAACTTTACTTGTGGATCGACAGAAGATGGATGCGACTTTGTTTGCTGTGCTGAATATCTGAGAAACCAGTCTTGCAAGCTTTCTTTTAGCATTGATGATAGTCTACCACTTTACTTCTTGGTCTGTTAGACACCTGAAACCTCTTGCTTTCACTATATTCAATGTGGTTAATTAAATAGTCTTGATGTCTCTGTCTGTTAGGGCAATGTTGTATGGAATGGATGTTTTTTGTTGAACTTAAACTGTGAAGATATAAATTCTGACTGAGTAGTTTCCTTTTCGCGAATCCACCCGAAGGCTCCCACTTGATCCTGTTTTTGCGGAGTTAGTTATGCATTGTATTGCATTCTTAGTGTATTACTTACTATGCAATGCATTTCGTTATAGGTCCTGAAATGGGAGGATGTGGAAATAGGGGAGCCAAAGGATGGTGAGATCAAAGTGAAAAATAAGGCTATTGGATTGAATTTCATTGATATTTATTTCCGGAAAGGGGTTTACAAGGCGTCTACATTCCCCTTCACACCAGGTCCAATTCCTTCTCTATTTCTTATACTGTCACCTCCACCTATATTGTATGAATCATGTATTTAACACCATGTGTTCAGATAACTACTTTTCCTGTTCGATATGACTATAGCTTCAGCAAATTTGTTGGCATAGAAGACCTTGCATTATCCCAAGAAAACATCGATGATTGAGAACTACTTTTTTTTATGAAGAATGTCTTTATCTTAATATCAGTTTTTGGTCGACACATTTGACACTGCCTCTATCAAATACTCATTGTCAACTGTTACCGCAGTTTCCTGTTGGCTGTTGGTACATAATAAATACCTCTTTCACAATCTTACTTTTAACTGTCCTGATAACAGGTATGGAGGCTGTTGGCGTGGTAACTGCAGTAGGTCCTGGACTTACTGGGAGAAAGGTTGGAGATCTTGTTGGTTATGCTGGTAATCCAATGGGTGCATATGCCGAAGAGCAAATCCTTCCTGCTGATAAGGTGGTCCCTGTTCCTCCGTCTATTGATCCCATCATAGCAGCATCCGTCATGCTCAAGGGAATGACTGCTCAGTTTCTACTTCGCCAATGCTTCAAAGTAGGTTTTGATGCCTCATTCTAAGTTTTTCATGTTTTAATTGGCCTTTGCTCAAGGAAAGGCCGAAAGGCATTTTCATTTTTCCCAATTATTTGGTGGATACCAAATATTTATGGATCAACAATATAGCAGCTTTACCTTACATTACCATCATGTATGTGGGCTCTTAAATTGTTATATTCAATATCACAGTAATCACTATTATCCCCGCCAGGATTCTTTGTTTACTTATACTGCTTTACTCATATTTAGCATGGTAACAAGATTATCTGTTCGCATCAAGTTTTCCTTGTTCTGTTTACCTTATCATTTTTATGTTTGATTCCATACCAGGGGATTCCCCTTTTCCTTCTTTATTGTTTCTATCTGTTTGATTGAAATATTAGATGTATATCTATCTTATTTCAAGATTATACTAATGGCAATATTGTACAGGTTGAACCCGGACACACTGTACTTGTTCATGCAGCAGCTGGTGGAGTAGGGTCTCTTCTGTGCCAATGGGCAAATGCTCTTGGTGCCACAGTTATCGGAACCGTCTCAACTAAAGAAAAGGCAGCTCAAGCCAAAGAAGACGGATGTCACCATGTAATCTTATACAAGGAAGAAGACTTCGTCACCCGTGTCAATGAGATAACATCGGGTAAAGGAGTTGAAGTTGTCTATGATTCTGTCGGGAAGGACACTTTTGAGGTAACAGATATGTCGTGTCCATAACATGTAAATATGAACACAGTTTTTTTCTCTATCTAAATCTATGACTGCGGATCATGTGATCAGGGATCACTGATGTGCTTGAAACTACGTGGATACATGGTAAGTTTTGGACAGTCCTCCGGCACTCCGGACCCAGTCCCATTGTCGGCTCTTGCAGCAAAATCTCTGTTCTTGACAAGGCCTTCCATGATGCATTACACTATTACTAGGGATGAACTGCTGCGAACTGCATCGGAGGTCTTTACTAGCCTTGCAGCAGGCTTAAAGGTCCGCATTAATCATACTTACCCCTTGTCTCAGGCAGCCCAAGCGCATGCTGATCTTGAGAGCCGAAAAACATCTGGATCAGTTGTGCTCATACCTGATGGGAATTAACTTGTAATTTTTCCTAGCTAGAGCATGGATGGTGTATTATGGAGCAAGTAAAACAAGAAGAAAAATTATGGAATATTATGTTCAGAAATTGGGGTTGCTATGTGGGGTTTGCTGTTATCCTCTAAATGTAATAATTTTGGATGTGCTTTCCATAATTACTATTTTCTTTCAGTTTTATTTGATTTTTCTTCTGCAACGAGATCCCTATCTATGCGTAATACAGGAATGAATGAGTTGTAAACTGATGAATTAAATGTATTAATTGTAAAGATTAGGGGAAGTGCTAATATCGTGGGTAAGTTTTCGTTTAGAATCACTTTAGTTCTTTGAGTTACTTTTTTAATTTTAGTGTTTTGTCCCAATTTGGTCCCTCGTACCCTTTTTAGTTTTCTAAAGGTAAAATGGTTAATTTAAATTTGACTTTTTTCATTTTTATTATTTAAGTTTATAAAATGATCAAATTAGTCTTTTTTTTAAGCAAAAAAACAACTTTTTTATATTTTGTATGCAGATGATATTGTTATCTTATGTGATAATGAGCATTTTGAATTTTTGTAAACATCATTCTTATGTAAATAATGATCATTTTTAAATTTTGTAAACATAATAATAATATTGCTTGATTTAAAATAAGTCGTCACTCTTTTTTTCGTTTTAGTTAAAAGAAATCAAAATTTTAATAAATTTTATACATAATCTGAATATATAATAAGAAAAATTTAAGTTAGTAACTTTTTTATCTCAATAGTTAAAATAAATCTAAAAAAAATAGACCTTAATAATATTTATATTAAATATTTCGGTTTCGAAAAAAAAGTTGATGGAATATATACTTTAATTAGAATTTTTTACAGATTTCATATATATATATATATATAATTCATTGTAAAAGAATTTTTTGAATATGTAGTTACATTTTATAAAAAAAAAAGTTCTATAAAAACTTTTTAAAATAAATTATATATATACATATATATATGAAATTCAACAAATAATCTAATTAGAAGTATATTTCACCAATAATCTAATTAGTATTTAATAAATATTGTTAAAATTTAATTTTGTAGACTTATCTTTAACTCGGCTTTGTAAGTGTTATTTAATTTTTGGATTTTTTTTATCGACTCACTATACATATCTATACTGAACAAAAAATACTTTATCAAAAAAAAATAATAAATTACTCCCTAATATTTTAAAAAATGAAGCAGATTTCTCATCAATAGTTTAGATAGAAGATTATTTACTTATTTTTTTTCAAAATACATGGGGTATTTTGCTAATATATATATAGAAAATTTCTTATTCTTTTTTCATATCACAGGGAATTAAATTGTATTTTATCTTTAAATTTTCTATACCCTTATTAAATTTTATTTTCTTTAAAGAACTCCTGAAAAAATATTAAAAAAATGAGAATGGGTAAAGTAATAAATAATCCACAAAACAAGTTAGTCTATAAAAATATATAAAATTATAATTTATAATTAAAAAGAATATTTTGTCTGTCCACCATAAAAATATAATAAAAATTTAATAGAGACTAACAGATCGTACATATGGATATATTTGTAACTTCTCAAACAATAAATGACTGTAATTTTTCCTACAATTATTTGAAGAAAATATTGACATAATAATTATAATAGGGGACAGAGGTGTTAATTCAGAAATTGAAGGTTCTTTAATTTAACAAATTGATACATACATTAACACTATTCTTTATAAATTTACACATGCATTCCTAATATTTGAAATTACACTAACACTAATGACATCCATTTTATTTTATATTTGGTCCCTTTAGTTGTAAATATAAGTTGAATTAAATTCGACTAAATATATCGAAATTATATATAACTAATACATTATAATTATAATAAAAAAATAAGTTGAGTATAACTTATTAATTATGTAAAAAGTATAACAATATTTATAATGTAATTTACTTACCTAATACGATTAAAACTGAATTGAGTAAAAGGGTTATATTATTATTATTACTATTATTATTATCGAAAAAAATCATGTGCCCTGCACGCAGGTACTTTTTTTAATTTGAATTTTTTGTTCCCATAGATCAATTCTGCCAACATGAAATCAAATATTTTTTAATTCTGTATTTTTTGTATTTTGATGTTTTAGTCATTTATCTTTTTAAGATAGAAATATATCCTCTAACTTGAATTTTCCGCCATTTTGATCCATTAAATTGATCAAGGGAAACAACGTCCCAAATGACAGCACCTGTTGGGCACATATGTTTTTCGCGACAATGTTTACAAACTCTAACAGCTAAAGAATCAAAATTGTAAAAAAAATTAAAAAAAATATAAAGCCTATTTGCTATGATAGAACAACAAAAATAAAGAAAAAGTGGGACGAAAATTGCATTTAATCCTCATTCTAAATAAGGCTAGAAAAAAATCAAGATGCCTAAAAGGACTTAAGGTCAAGTTACGAAATTACCGTATTGACCTTGTAGGTTCAAACAGCATTAGGGGTATATCAATCAATAACCAATCTGCTGAGGGGACCAACTAGCCACTCATAATTCTCTCTCTTCTCTGCGTGTGTAGTGCAGTGTGTGTAGTGCGTGCAATTTCCATTGCCATGTAAAGAGATTTTGAACTCAATCTCTCCCCATTGTTTCCTTCCTTCACAAGTATGATGAATCAGAGCGAAACCACAGCAGTTAGTTATATATAGTGATCCTTGATAGAATTTTTATCGATTTTCAAGAAATCATCAAGTTCATCTTTTCAGGGTTTTCTGTCCTTTGCGGGAAAGGTAGAGATCTTTTGCTCTTGATTATGAATTAATATTCATGATTTCATCCTTTTTTTCTAACTATATATGAGTTCTTTGTCAAAAATTTGAAGGAAAGAAATAGGTTATTTTGGGATGGAACTTTATGTATACTCGTAGTATTATATTTCATGTACGTGTGTATACATGCATATGAGTTCTCTATATATAGAAGTTAGGGTTTAATGAGTTGTGTGTTTGTATTTTTTATCCAAAAATCTTATCGTTTTTCTGCTTTTTGGGGTTAAAAGTGGATTCTTGACTACTGCGGTTTTCCATTCTGTGATTGAACTTTTTTTTTTTTCTTGTGAAATGAAGTTTCATCTGCAAATATTTCTGGATTCCCTTCATCTTGTTCTTTATTTTGACGATCGTATTCTTGAAAGTTGAAAATCATTTTTTCTTCTTCTTTTTTCCTGTTTGATTATGAGCTGGTTTTTATTTTTCTGTGATCTGATTCAAAACTCTAAACCGAAAAAATAGCTTCAAAGTTTCAGAATTTTCAGAACTTCGCAGCCCCTTTTCCTTTTGATCTGTTGTAGTGATCATGCATGGAGTGTGGTACTGTTCTTAGGGCGCATAATAAATACTCAGGTTAATTGTCTGCTTTGATTTCTATAAGAGTGCTGCAACCTTTCTGTTTTTCAGCCGCAATATTAACTTCTTACTATACATGGAAATCCTCATTTTCAGGCATTTTTCCGCTTTTCTCGATAACCCTAATTACACCTCCCACTTTTTTCTCCTCTTTTTTGATTCATCTTTTCCCAAAACCCATTTTCCTAATTCTGCTCTGCAACAACTCATATTTTGATCAATGGTTTGATGGTGTATGTTGACAGATTATGGTGATGGAAACCTACTACAGAAAACGCTCCAAGAAAGCCCATCAACCCACCATGGTTGTGCTCTCTCTCTCTCTCTAACCTGTCGATTCTCACGCATGGTTTTTGCATCAGAAACCCTATCTGTATCTGTTATTTTTGTCTCAGACAGTCACACAATCTCTCACGCGCTCTTACTCGACATGTATAACTACTCTATATATAAAGATAGCTACAGACAAATTATCAAATTCTTGAACTTTCTCACGGTTTTACGCCGCGCGGTGATAAACGCGTTTTGTTTGTTTGCACTGTGTGTACTGTGTGTCCCTGCTGTCACTAAGATACAAAAAAAACAAATCTTTGAATTCATCATGATGCTTGCGAACCGCATGAGTGGAAGTATATATATACACAAATCAATCATTTTCATGCATATAGCCTTAGGAAAAAGCACTTGAAAATTTTTGAACCCCTTATACCCATATTTTCACCAAAAATGCGTGCATAGATATGTATTCTGTGACACACACATGCACATAATATTGATGCTATATGTACACATCATACATATATATCTCTGCAAAAATATATGCTTAATCAGTTAGTGTTTTGAGTATAGTACACAATCAAGACAAAAGGGTACTAATCTTTTGCTGCAGGAAATGGATCAGTGCTACCAAAAAGAGGCGGAGCAAGGCAGCATCACAGCCTCAGAGTCTCCATTTTTAGGCCGACTGCATCACGTACCACCGCCACCTTCATCCGACCACTGCAATCTCCTGCTTAAAGGTACCAGTGCGTGTATTTTTCACGTATTCTTCTACTTTATACTTGCTATTTGTGAAAACAAGTTTCAAGAAATCTTAGAACAAAGTTTACGGTGATTTGTGTATGAAAAGAATGTGCGTCGAAACCCATTTCTCTTTTCCGTATGCAGAACCAGCGGAAGATGGAGGTGAATCCAAGATGCGGATCCATATCAAAACAGGTTATCTTTACGAGATTGATCACGTTCATTTACCCCAGGGAACCCCAGTTCAACTCAGGTCCATCCGAGTTGCTATGGTAAGAAATTTTACCTAATATTAAGATCCTTGAAATATTTGTTCGCGTCCTGTTTCTGGGTTTTTGTTTTTCGAACTTTTATATAAATGAGTTTTTTGGGATTTAGGTCTGCGAGAAGACGGAGATGAATGTCGCAGTGAGGTTCCCAAGCATGGAGTCATTAAGAGCATTTTTCAACTACAGCAAAAGAGAAACGCACCCGGCTTTGGATGAGAAGTTTGTGGTGGAAGCGGTGGTGGCGGAGAAAGTGCTAGTGAGACTAATCCCGGCGGAGGTTTTCTCCGAGCAGAAGAGTTTAGAAGCGTTCTGGTTGATTAGTTCTTCAGCTGCTGATTCATATAATGAAAATGCTGGAGTTACTGCATATAAGAAGGGGACTTGTTTGTCTGAGCTAAAAGGCAATGGGATGGTTAGATGGGGGATTAGAAGGCAAGTGAAATATCTGGGTAGGCATAGGGAGATTCATGATGGTAATGATGTTATTGCACAAAACTCTTCTTCAAGTTTTGTGAATGGAGTTGGGGAATCCCAGATGGAATTAGGGGTTACTTGTGATGAGAGAGAATCTGTACAACAAGAGAAAACTGGAGATTCTGATGATGGAGGGATTAATGCTGTTAATGGTGATGGTGGAGAGAGGGATGAGGAGGAGGAGGAGGAGGAAGAAGAAGAAGAAGAAGAGGAGGAAGAAGAAGAGAACGGAGAAGATGATGAAAACGAGGAAGAGGATGATGAAGAAGAAGAGAAGATTAAGACTAACAAGAATCTGAAAAGAAAGAGGTACTCGTTTAGAAACATTCGTGTGAAGAAACCAAAGAAACAAAAGCTTGAAATCAGAAAACAAAAACAAAAGCAAAAGCAGAAGAAGAATGAGATCAAGAAAAGCAAGGGTAGAATCAGATCCAAGGAAGCATTTGTTCTAAGAGATCCAAAGGATCGCTGGTCTGCTGAAAGGTATATACATGTAATACGACAAATGTTTTGTAATTATACACCAGTGTATTTTACGGCATTTGGCATATTTATTTTGTTTTAGCTAAGTGTACTGAGTAAATTGAGAAACATATGAAGGTACAAGCTTGCCGAGCAAAATCTGTTAGGAGTAATGAAGGCAAAAGGGGCAACAGCCGAGAAACCGATTCTGAGGCCTCAACTGAGAGCAGAAGCAAGGAAGAGGATAGGTGATACTGGGCTACTTGATCATCTCCTAAAGCACATGGCCGGTAAGCTTGCACCGGGAGGTGAAGAGAGGTTTCGAAGGCGGCACAACCCTGATGGAGCAATGGAGTATTGGTTGGAGAGTGCTGATCTTGTTAACATCAGAAGGGATGCTGGTGTTGCTGACCCTTACTGGGTGCCACCACCTGGTTGGAAACCTGGTGATTCCCCAACTCAGGACCCTATATGTGCTAGAGAGTTGAAGCTTTTGAAGGATGATATTTCTAAGATAAAAAGGTCACACAACATACTATAAACTCTGTGGACTCATTTAAGTATAGTTGGAGATGCCTTTAGATTCCAACATTAATTTGTTTCTTGAACAGAGATTTGGAGTTGATGGTAACAAAGATGAAGTTAGAAGAAGAAGTTGGAAAGTTGAGGAGGTAACATATATAAATATATATATATATATATATTAATTAGTTGAAGTAATGCACGTAGCCTTTTCTTGGCTAAGGAGTTGGTAGTTTTAATGTTGAATGGATTTGCAGGGAACTTGAGGAAATTTCATCTAAAAGGATGCAAGATGAAAATCAAGCAAGCAAGATAGCTTCAAGTCGTTCTGACATCAGTCAGAAGCTGGATGATCAGTTTGCCACTTCATTGTCCTCCTCCAGACTTGATATTGACTCACCTGTTTTAATGGTAGTTAATTTATGTATCTTTCAGTTTCAATATTATATTTAAATTATTGGATCCGGCCTGCATGTAGTCATGGTTGTCATGTTTCTTTCCAGGAAAAGTGCAAGGAACAATTGATGACCATCTCTGATTTTGTGAGAGAAATAGAGGTATAATAAATACACAGGCACAGCCATATATTTATATTGCTTCCAGCCATTATTGTGTCAAAAGATACAATATATGCAAGTCAAAATTTTCGAAATAAATGAACTTGCTTTCAAATTATGTGAGTTGAGCATCATTGATCAATCCGATCTTAATTATATCATTGGACTTGATATATTAAAACATGGATATACATGGATGTGGAAAACTTTCGAACAGGAAAGAATTGGAAAGGTAGCACCAAATGTGGAAGAAAGAGCGAGAAAGGACTCCGCATTAATGGTGCCAACAGAGACGCATATAAAAGAGAAAAAACCAATGGCAAGAGAGCCAAAGAGCAAACAGCAGGAAGTACAAGCATTAATAGCCGCAGGGGAAGAAACATCAGAATTAGACAAAGATCAGAACAAGGGAGGAAGTGTAGCAGCAGCAGCAGCAGAAACAGAAAAGAGCGCGGGAGGATCAGTAGCAGCAGCAGCTGAGGAAAAAGCAGCAAAGATACAAAGGCTGAAGAGTGGGTTCAGAATCTGCAAACCCCAGGGGACTTTCCTTTGGCCAAACATGGTCAAAGACAATAACAACAACATTAACTCTAGTTGCAGCAAAATAATGTCCCCTCAGGTTGTTGTCCAGGTTGAGGTTCCAACCCCACCTTCAGTTTCATCCTCCACCGCTTCAGCTCCACCTCAACTGCCTTACACCCACTCACCATCCGTTGTCAAGCCCTTGGCTGAAAAACGTGCTGTCACTGTAACAGTCTCCACTGTTTCTAAAGTCCCAAATCATGAGGATGGCGCCAAGAATTACTCCACCACTACTACTGCTTCAATCAACCTAAATGATGCCCCATCCAATCCTAATGTCATGCCACTGGTCAGTTATTGGTACTAGCTAAATTAAATGTTTCCTAGTGTATGACTTGAATCACTAGATGGGCCCTTTGAATTATGACCAATCTCTTCTTTTTCCTTGTGGGAGTTTTCTTAAATCATTTTTGTGCATTGTGGATGCAGCTATCAGCCTATGGAGCAAGAAACGTGATGGGCTACGACGAAAAGGGATATAATGCATGTTGCTCCTCCTCAGCTACCAGCTTGCCTTCTCAGGTGGGGAACTGGTTGGCGCTGAATACTCTCAAGTCCGCCTCTGATGACACTGGCAATATGCATGGTTGAACTTCATCATCATATTGTGAAACATAAAATATCTTGCTAGCTTTTTGTTCTTTTTCGCGATGTGACTACTTGGTTTCTTGCGAGGATAGGCCATCAGGCCTTGAAACTTCTGCCTCTAGTGAATCTAATCAATGTTATCTTCTCTTGATCTACCTGTGTCCTGTGCGGTGACTTGGGAAATGTCGTGCCCGTGACAAATTTTGATCCTACAGAGAAGGAACCTCGACCTTCTTATGCTCATCTGTCTTCAGGTTTTTGTTATAATTGTTTGGTCCCTTTTCTTTTTCTGTTTTCAAGATCAGTTTTCTGAAAATGGACTAACGTCAACTATATATATACAACCCACAGTTCTTCAAAATCCCAACAGTAGAATCTCAGAATCCCAGCAAAAAGTTGATGAGAAGCTTAGACCTAGATATTTTTGTGGCCCAGAAAACCAGTTGAATTATGAGGAGCCTGTGTTTATTAGTAAGTAGGCAGTTGATTGAATAGAGTGATTTTTACATACTTTGCAGTAAAGAGATCGCAAAAATGCTCATATGAGACTATCCGCCTCAAATGTCTATTTTACTATCTGGTCAGAAATGAGCTCTGAGATGCTATATCAGAACAACTACACTCAGAAGTTCGGTGTACTTTAATCTACTTGAAGAAAAGGAGCCAAAATAAGTAAAAGAACAGAGAAAGCTAAAGCTTGGGGAAGCAAATTGTGCTAAGCGCTTCAATCTCCTGAAAATTGACACACTGTGCCAGCGCGTCTGTGAGCTTCCGCAAATCATCCGTTGTGTGTGCTGCAGTCAGAGTTATCCTTAACCTGCAAGAAGCCGAAGATCAAACCCCATGAAATATTATATATATACTTGAATCTATATATCTATGTCAAACAGCATAACTATATCATGGAACATGCAGATCCAGTCAAACAAGCTCCCATGGAAAAGAGCACAAAGTACAATTACGAAAAAGGAATTAGCATCAAATTTCAACATGGCATATGAGTTCGACAAACCTGCAGGACTTTGGTGGTACTGTTGGAGGTCTGATTGCAGTTATGTGAAAACCTAATTTCAAAAGATGCCTGATTTACAAAGATGAAAATGTCAGGAACATTGACATAAAGCCAACAATATAAACACGCACACACAAGGAGAGGGGGGTGACCTGCTAGCTTGCAGGGCCTTGTGTTCACTCCCCACAATAATTGAAATAATGTGACTTTCGGCAGGAATTCCTGTCAAAGCACGGAACTCTTGGACCCGATTCCAGATAACACTCCTACGCCATGCCTCTTCCTTTGCCACAACAACAGCAGCTGCATGATAATGAGTAACCAAATGTAAGTGAAACAGTCGGTGAAGCATGTTTATAGAAAGATCCACTATTGATCTGTTCGTTTTTGTACTCGTTCAAGTTTTAACCACAATGAATCAATATGTAGAATATGTAGTCTGTTTATTTTGAAGAATACTTATAGTTTGGCATAATCTAATGTTTGCATTGTAAGTAAAAATGGGCAGCTGATTCCTCTAGCTTGTAGTGAAGAGACACATTTCTCCTAGTTAATTAGAAACAGAATGTCAATCTATTGATGATGGGCCTTCTTCATCTCACCATTAATAGAAGCACTGTATGTATAAACCAAGCAACATACAAAAAGACGAACCATGAGAAGCAGCAGCAATGGGCACTGGTGTGGAAGTTGAAAATATGAAAGACCGACCCCGGGATTGGATTAGCAGCTTCCATTTCTTGCTGCCATCCATATGATGAAAGACATAAATATCGTTGGTATTCAGTCATTTAGTGAAATAGTTATTGCACTAGCCATAATTCACCACAAACTATTTATTTCATATGGAGCATGGAATCAGGATCCGGGGTTGATTTCTTCATGTAGAAAGAAAGATAAGGTTCTGCCACATTATTTCAGATAGCCTAATGAGCTAAGTTTATTGCTATCCAACAGTTGGGACAGCAATTCTGGACAATTTAAGCAAATTGAAAATTTGAAACTGCGTTACAAGCAAGAAAACATATGCAATCTAAAATAGTGGGAATATTCAAGTCCAAACAAGAAAACATCTCAATGAGCCTTTAAACTGATGAACATTTCAGAAGACTCATTACCTGCATCCTATGAATCCACCGTGGCAACCTGCTGCTTTACTCAGAGTGCCTACGCAAATGTCAACATCAGTTTCACAGTTGAACATTTCGGCAGCACCTCCACCCCTTTTTCCACAAACAAATGTTGCATGAGCCTAGATATTTGGAAGGAAGTGAAAAAGGTTTAGTTAATATGTCGTACATTCTCTTAAAACCAAAAGGTACAAAAATAGTTGGAAAATACTTCATGTAAAAAACTGAGCAAAAATTAACAGATGATCATTAGGTCAAAGAAGTTAGAGGTGACTCAAGTATTACTTTGTCACCGGTGTGTTCCTTGATGGAGTTGTGCGTTTAAGTGAGAACAAGTAGATTTCACATCAGCAGCTAGAGTTACTACCCAAGATGCAATTCATTTTACAAACATCTTTTTGTAGTTTCTTGAATTGAAAATTAAGAAACTTACATCATCAATTACAAACAGAAACCCATGCTTCTTACGGAGTTTTGCAAGCTCAGCCATGGGTGCGAAGTCTCCATCCATGCTAAACAGGCTGCAAAATGAACAAAATTAATTACCCCAAGTTTTATAATGTTTGAAAATAGAGAATAGGATGACAAGTATCTCTATATCAAAAAAAGAATAGCTTGTGCATATAAAGAAACATTTTTCCCATTTTACTTTTTCAAAATTTGGTGAGCATAAATTTGACATGTAAACCATAGGGAAAAAATAGAAATCTTTCGATTTGGGTATTCAATCATCTGGAGGAAAGATCTATCAATTGTTTGCAACCAGTCTCAACTCAAAAGAGTTCATGCACAAAGAGAATAGTAGAAGAACATTCTGCACATTCTGATGAGTCACACAATAACATGCATACCCAAGAAGGTATAAAATTATTCCACTTTGTCTAGTCTCTTCACGATTTACACATTCTCTCCATTTCACGTCTGCTAAAGCCAATAATAGTCATAAACGTTGATTTATATTTCTAAGCTACAATATGAAGACTGGATTTCAAAGCAAATGATGTAATGCATCGAAATCTCATACTGCTATAAAGATCTTTTCATGATAAAGAATTATATTTCCTCAAAGAATTAAAGAAAAACATCAGTTTCAGACCACACTTCTAAAAAGCACAAAATTTTCTTATTCACAAGGTGTTACACAGTGTTAATCTTTTACAAGCAAGAAACAAAGACTACAAAGCATAAACATGGTGCACTGCTTTTGCCGTTAATGGTGAGGTGCAGGGTCAAGATTTGCATGGAAGTAGCAGAGGACTTAAAATGGCTGAATGCACTCTAGAAGATGCTGCATCCAAGGTTCAAAGGTCTAGGAGAACCTATTTTAAAGTTTAACTCCAATTATGTATTTTTAAAAATTAATACCTCCGGAGTTCAGCATTATAAAACAATATAAACATTGAACAAACAATTAAAGCATGCACAATAAACAGAACTTTTTTCATATTCATTACTGCAGAAAAATGACTAACCTATCAGTTACAACGACTCTTTTCTTCATTGGACAATTTGACCTGTTGTTAGTCCAAAAATCAATGAATGATTCACATTATCTTACAGAAAGAAGAAAATTTTGGCAGACAAATAAGAAAAATGAATAAAAACCTACAGCAATTCATCGAGATGGCACATATCACAGTGCCTATAGACAAATGCCATAGCACCTCCTTGTTTCTCAGCAAGGCGAATACCATCAATTATTGATGCATGGTTCAGCGCATCAGAAAATATAGCAACTCTATCATCATATGAAGGTTTGCCGCCAGCTAAGAGCAAACCAATATTTCCAACCGCTGTCAAAAAGGCCATGTTGGCTGAAAAGCCTGTCGGACAAAGAAGGCAATCCTAATACTTAATGTTAGAACAAACAGAGGAATTGGTTTTATGAGAATAACATCATGGCGCCCACACAAAAGATACCAATGATTAAGTAGATTCAAACAATAAAAAGAAAATAAAACAATGATTTTAACCGCCTTGATGATTTAAAACTGTTTATTACTTGATCAACTTTAGATAAGAACCTACTGAATACAATTATGAAAATGGCATAATTGTGCTATCCTGCGTAGATTATGGTATTAGAAGTGATACCTCTTTTCCTTTTAAGTCGGCTAATGATGACTCCAGTAACCTATGGTAACTAGTGTACCCACATATCAAAGCAGAACCTCTTGGACCCATTCCATGTTCCTGAGCTGCCTGCATAATCAGCAAACTTATATAAATACCAACAGCTAAGCACCCATAACATGCTAAGTTCAGTAAAAATCATAGAAATTCAACAGCCCATTGAACATGCCTTGCTAGCTGCACTCCTGATCATTGGATGCGAACTCAGTCCCATGTAATCATTTCCAGAGAAAACAATCAATTTCCTAAGCTTTCCATCAGTTAGCTCTACGCGGTCATCATCTCTTACATTCTCATAAATGGCATCATTGTCATCCCCTATAAATTGAAAACAACAAATGAATGAAAAAAAAAAATAAAGATAATTTGAATTCATGTACTCAAAATTGGTGAACTATTCATAGAGGACATGGAATGAGCAGAACAAGGAGAGGAAAAGATGTTCAATTGATCGAAAATCAACAGTCTTTCAATATCTCATCTAAGAACTTCCACTCAAACATTCTTTAATTTCATAAAGCTGAAGTCCCCCCAACCCACCCACCCACCCCCCCCAAAAAAAAAAAAACAGTGTCCAATATCAACTAATCCCAACACACGCACATGCAAAGATTGGTATGCCTGAAAAACAAAAGATCGTCAAGAGCCCAAAAACAAAAAAGACCAAAATTTTCCACCAATTCAAAGAACAAGAGAAAAGATTTGTAGCCAAAGAAAAGAAACAGAAAACAAAATTAGAACTATACCCGAACTGGGGACATCGTGCAGCCATTTTTGGAATGTGGATTCAGAAATGTTCACTTCAACAGAAGCTCTGTCCCACTCACATGGACCATCAAAAACCTGAAATTCTTGATTGGGATTCGACGAACAATTTTCAACGAAGGTGGGTTGATGGGCAACTCCATTGGGGAGATGAATGGGCCTAAGGGAACGCAAGACTTTGAGGGATTCAAGCTTCGACAGAGCTTCTTCCACCCAGTTGTCCCACAGGGAGCAGCCAACCACCTCCATTTTTTTCACACACTCGAAAAATGAGGAGAAGGGTTCTGCAGATAGATGTAGGTAAGTTTTATGAATGGTGCATGTGAGGCAGCGACAGTGAGTGAGGTGAGAGTAGTTCGCCAACACTGTACCCTCTTCGCAGTTGTTGCCTTGTTGGTCCACTCCTCTGCTACCATGTAAATGTGTGGCTAATGCCAGAACGCTTTTCTTCCTTCCAGGATACTTAGTATTCATTTTGTGGGCCAACGTCAAGAAAGCCCAATTTCCAATTATCTATGTCAAAAGAAAATGATTTTGAGGCATTAATACTTGGGTAAAATACACTTTCATTCTTGAATTATTCGTTATGTAATATTTATTTTTCTAAATTAATAAATATAATATTTATTTTTTTAGTTGGACAAAAGCATCTCTTATACCTTAAAATTTTATATTATTTTTAATATATTGTAGTATTTTGTACATTAAATTATTTTTGAATTAATTTTTTTAAATAAGTGAAAGTTTTAAATTAAAAATAGAGTATATATTAATACATATATATAGTAGACAGACAACAAATATCATATAACTAACAACTCACAGATGCTTCTTAAAAGAAATTGACGATTATATATATGCTTAATCAAAAGCTAAATTTTTTAGGAAAAAAATGAATATATATTTTATCACATTTTTTAAAAAAAATATGTCCAAAAAATCGATATATAATTACTCATTTTTATCTAAAAGAATAAGTAGTTAATAACTTAATTTATTATCAAATCAATAAAAAAAATTCATGATTTTTTTTTGTGTATTTATTGTATTCCTTCATTACTTAGTTTTAAGTTTGTAAAAAAAAACAAAATTCAAACTATTTAACTCAGTAATTATATTTTATTTTATTATAATAAAAGATTTTTTTTTTCAATTGAGAATTTTTTAACTAAACTTAAAATGCAAGATTGCTAAAAAAACAAATTCTTTGAACTAAATATATATATATATATATATATAATATAAGGACAATATTATCTAAAAATTTAATTGTAGGGGATAAGTGTTACCTTTGTTTATTTAGAATAATAAATGTTACATGACAAATAGTTCAAAGAGGCAAAGTGTATTTTGCCCTTAATACTTTCAAATGATAATTTGACAAATTATTTATTAAAATTAGGTAAATTACAGCTATCTCCCATGAAGGTTGGTACAATTACAAATATCTCTTTATTGTTTGAAAAATTATGATACCCTCATCAAACAACGAGAAAATATTTAAAGTTATACCAATCAAAAAAATTTATTGTAATTTATCCCCAAATTCTCTTTTAATTTAATCACGTTATTGTCAAGTAATCCATATTAAAGTGGTGGATAATTTCTTCACCTATAAAAAAAACCCATCATTCTTCTTGTTGATACATACTATCTTGCATACAATTATCCTACAAAAGAAGAGTTATAATAGTGAAAGGTGTTCTTATTGGTCGAGACTTGGACTCTACAACTTGTTTCGAGTAAGTTAGATTCATACAAACATTGTTGAGTTATTGTATTTCAAATAAACAAATCAAGAGCAATGTATTAAACCGAACTGACTAACCAGTCCAGACAGAAATTCAAACTCATAATCAATTTAAATTTTCACAATAATACGGGTGATATTAAACCCAACTGCTCAAGACCGGTCAAAATCGCTTTTTTTTTTGGGGGGGGGGGGGGGGTTTAAAGAAATAGACTAAAAAAGGAGACTCAATAGTGAAATTTGTTTTAGCTTCTTTAAGAATTTCATTTTCCAAATTTTCTCCAAGATTTTCCAAAAATTCATCACTTTTGAAATAATTTTTAAATTCAAAATTACTACAATTGTGGGGAATAAGTTATAATATTTATTTTTAAATTATGCATTTGTTCTATTGAATTAATTACATATTTTTTTTAAGGTTGCTTTTTTTTTTTCTATTTTCTTTAGTTTAATCAATTTATATGTAATATATTGATGTATTAAGTGTATAATATGGTCCAAATTAATTATTTTTTCAATTCGATTCAACAGGTCAGGTCAGTGACCCAATGATCAGATAATTTATTTGGTTCAATCTCCGATTCACTTTTCAAAATATTGATAATAAATAATACAGCTAGATTAGTGGGAATATTTTGTTGCACTGGCTTGAATATCTTTAAAGAGGATGAGATTCCCGCAACTCAATTTAGAGATATTTTGTATATTTTTTTCAACTTTAATTATTATTTCTACAATAAATTGTGTTAAAAATTCATTAAAGATATTAAATTAGAGATAATTTGAAAAAAAAAAACTAATTTGATATTAAATTTAAAAGCCGAACATAAAATTTGTTCTCTTTCCGGAAAGGAAAACCAAAAAGAAAAAGAAAGGGCTCAAATGAAATTTAGACAAAATTGTAAACTTAGTCCAATATGATAGGGTTATTTCAGAAATAGTCCCTGACTTTATGAATTTTTCAAAGTAGTCCCAAGTTTGGTTAAATTCTGTAAGATGGGGACCATTTGATTACAAAATTGGTCATCCTCATTCCTTGCCTTTAAAACATAATGCAAATTTTCGAGTGAGCCAATTTCTCCGTTAGTTGTTCACAAAAGATGGAAAAAGGAAGTGTGCAATTCACGTGCTTGTTAACAAAAGATGGAAAAATGACTATTTTGTTCTTATGTGTTAAAAGATACTATTTTTTTTGTATATTATTTAACTTATTATTTGTCACTAATAATTATTTTTAAAAAAATCATAAATTTTATTTTGATTAGTATTTCATATTTATGTTTTTAAAAATGTTAAAAATATTTTTAATTAAATAATGCTCCCACTAGTAATATAGTTTTTCATTCATACACAATATTTAAACTTACATGATTGCAAAAATAATTATTTTATTAATTAGTCAAATAATATATGTGCACGCAATTATACTCTGATATCAACTCTAAATATATAATTTTAAAAATAAATTAAAAAGGGTAAAATTGAATTAAGATTATTATAATAAAGGTAAAATAATAAAAAATAAAGTTAAATTTATTTGGAAAAAAAATGAAGCAGCTAAAAGCACCCCTGAAGATGTTTCTAACTTTTGATCTAAAATCATTTTTTCTTAGCTATTTCAAAAGTAAAACTTGGCATCCCAAACACTTCAAAAGTACTTTTAGAGAACCAGAAGTTGAAAAACGCTCTTTTGAAGTGCTCGCAAGCACTCTCTAAATAAAAAATGCAATATTCTCAAATAATCCAACGATTAATTCATAATAAACACATATTAAAATAATTTACTAACGAAATATACAATTTTAACAAAAGAAATACCCACTTTTTTTTTTCGTAAACGTAATTTTCATTAATAAAAAAGAACACATAATAGTACAACAAAGTTTTTTAGTTGGTTTCTCCTTCGACAGACTAAGGGATAAGCCATAATCTAAATAAGGCACATGTACTAATAGACGTGGCTAGGTTAATACTAAGGATGCGTTGTTTGACATCTTCCACAATCAAGAAGGCCGACGTGGCGGGAGTCCTCTCTTCATGCTCAAATCTCCTCAAGTTTCTTGCTCTCCAGATGTGATAAACACCTGAGGCTAGTAAAGCTCGGTAAGCAAGGTTAGCAATGTGTTTTACCCTCCATTTTCGTGATGCCCATTCGATATCAGTCGTCCAATCTCTGTTGGGCCATAAAAAACACACCAATCTGCGAACCTCAGAAAGACATCGTCTGCTAAATCGGCATTGAAAGAAAAGGTGACTATGGGTCTCCGTCGCACCCACATCACACAAAACACAATCGCTGAGGTGAGAAAGCCATGCTTTATCCGTTGTTGGCAGTTTTCCCAAAATTGCCATCTATAAGATAAACGTGTGACGTGGGATCTTACAGGAGCCCAAAAGTAGTGAGCCCATCCTACTTTCGGCCTTGGTGGATCAAATAATCGGATAAGGGCCTGTGTTAAAGGTTTCCCGCTTTGAAATCGCCAGATGATACGATCCTCGCCTCCATGGATGTGGGGCAATGTGTGTAAGATCTCTAGGCATTCAGAATTAGTGAAAGGAGGCCATTGCCAAACACCCTCATCTATGACGGTGTTGAGCTTGGTTGAAATACCCATTTATCATAGTTCGATTTATCACTGAAATGCTCCGGCAGAAGGGCCATTCCAATCCCAAACCACAATAACCTTCATTTCATGGCCTCTTTTTCTTTTTCTTGACTCCAAATATCTGGAGCAATTTAGGATTTTTTTTTTTTTTTGAGAGATTATGAGGAGGATTGGGGAGAAAAATTGGAGGCTAAGGGTTTTCTCCACATAAACTCATTTGTTTTGTCTCTTCAAGTTTTTATTATTTTATATTTTTTTACTGTATTCACATTTAAAATAGGTGAGAATTTTTTCCCTCCTTTCAACTGAGTAACAACAAATGCTTCTCACTCCAGCATTTGTCGTTATGTTTTAACGGCAAATAATGATGACGATCAATTTTGCGATCGAATGGTTTTTATTTAATAAAATTTACCAAATTTGGGGTTATTCTATAAAAATTGTAAAATGAGGGACTCTTTTTGAAATTATCTAATCCTACCGGACCAAGTTTTACAATTTTGCCTGAAATTTGGGTAACAATCGCGAGTTCCCAACTCCTAATTTTATTCTCAATAATAAAATACAACTTTTTGCGAAATCCTAAAAATTCGAAGTCAAATGTGTTCTACACAATCACGAACTGTTGAGCATTATAATTAAGCTGCTTGAATTTTTGCAGTTCCCTCTGATCCGTCAGTTTAATCAAAGGACTCCCAATTCCGGCTGCGGGTTCGTGCGAATTCGAAGGAGAGATGGTTCTGACGCAGAAAATCCACGAGGCATTCAAGGGAACGGTGGAGCGAATTACGAGCCCCCGCACTGTCTCCGCATTCAAAGAGAAAGGCGTTCTCAGCATCAACGAGTTTATTGTCGCGGGCGATAATCTCGTCTCCAAGTGCCCCACATGGTCCTGGTAAATTTGGGATCTTGGCCCCAATTTGTTTTCCCCTTTTTCCCCAATTGCCAGTTATATATAGTTCTCTTTGTGTGGACTCTTCTGGGAAACTATTGAGCTGATTATGGATGCATGATTCGGAACTCGTTCAGTTATTTTGGGTTTACAATGTGCCAGGAATGTCTAAATTTGGTTCGTTTGATGCAAGAGCTTGTTTCTCTGATTCTATTTTGTCACAAAATTGATTCTTTATGAATGCGGCCATTTGCCTAGAAGCCGATTGACGAAACTAAATCCTTGTGAACCCTCAAATGAATATGTGATCTTCAACGTATTTATTCGTTATGTTTAGTTTCTGGGTCCAAGTTCAATTTTAAATGCCATAATGCTGGGATTTCCTGCCCCTTGTATTCCTGATAGTTTAGTTGTAGACTATTAGGTTCATTTTGTAGTCTGATCCTTGTGGGAGGAATGAGTACTTGATCTATTGTTACCTGTCTTCTTTATGGACAGAAGCATGTGAAATTTGGTTCCGAATAAGTGGAACCTTTTTGTTCTTTTTCCGGATGATGATGTGATTTATCATCTTGGTATTTGATACCTGATTTCCGTCTTATGGGTTCTGTGTCCTGTGTAAAGGGAATCTGGTGAACCTAGCAAGAGGAAGTCATATCTGCCCCAAGATAAGCAATTCTTGATTACTAGAAATGGTAAGTTATTTCCATTGTATCATACAGCTGGTAGAGCACCAATATGACAGTGGCATGAATTTCCTCGATAAACTTTCTTTCACCTAGGCATTTCAATGACTATATTGTTGTAAATAACAACCTTCCAGAACCTCCTATCCGCTCATTTCATTACTCCGTGTGGGCGTATTTGTGGTGGCTTTGTTGTTCTTATTTATTTGCTCCTTTCTTTCTTACCATGTTTCTGCATGCAGTCCCATGTCTTCGTAGAGCTTCCTCAATTGAGGAAGAATATGAGGCTGCTGGAGGTGAAGTTTTACTGGATAATGAGGACAATGATGGTTGGCTGGCAACTCATGGGAAACCTAAAGGTTTCTAGTCCATCTGTTAAAGCTGAATTTTTTTGTAAATGTGATTAGTTACTTTACTATTGTTGCTTGACTTCATCCTCTTCTCTCCAGAAAACAAAGATAACGAGGATGAAAATTTACCCTCCATGGAGACATTAGATATAAGCAAGAAGAATACAATTCAGTCAATTTCATCTTACTTTGGAGGAGAGGAAGAGGAGGAGATTCCAGACATGGAAGAATTTGAAGAAGCAGACAACCTTGTTGAAAATGATCCTGTAAGTTACATCCTGAGCATACCTAAAATTTCAGGCTATACAAAAACAATTAAAGTACAACTTTACTGAAAACAAGAAGAAGGAGAAGAATGATTGAAGTTACAATGCAGTTTCTGTACATTTGGATGATGTATTTAATTTTTTTGTGTTTGTTGCTCAATTTGAATCAGTAGTTCTCTCTAATCACTATAAGAAACAATAACAATTTTTTGCACATGTCGATTCGATTTGCGCGATTAATGCAGGCAACCCTTCAGACTGCGTACCTTGTGGCTCATGAACCTGATGATGACAACATTCTGCGAACCCGAACATATGATGTTAGCATCACGTAAGCCAATTTTAACATTGAAAATGTTCAATTACTTATGTTTCTGCCACGATCTCTGACTGGCTCTCTCTTAGGTATGACAAATACTACCAAACACCCAGGGTCTGGCTCACTGGATATGATGAGGTCAACATTCAATTTTTCTGTGGCCTATTTACTTTTATGTTTTGGTTGCAACTTGCAATTATATGTTATTCAGCTGAATTTAAAGCATGCAAATAGGTGATGATGTCATCTAAGTCCTGATTTGACAGTTTTTTGAATTGAATTGTTTATCCTTGCCATCTGTTACAGTCAAGGATGCTGTTGCAACCAGAACTTGTCCTTGAAGATGTTAGTCAAGACCACGCACGCAAAACGGTGAGTATGGTTTCAGCAATTTTTGGGTGCTGGATCTCATAATTGGAAGTTAATTTTTACTTGGCTATCCTCTACTAATAGATGGCATCTTCTTGATTTTATCGTTTTTAATTTTATGAATCTCACAGAGGGTAGCAAGGATTGGGGAGGGTGTTGTTTGAAGGACTTATTATTTCTTTAAATTGTTTGATTATAGTACTTCTCTTATTGTTTATTCATGAATGCCGTATCTCTACATTGCCAGGTGACAATTGAAGACCATCCGCACTTGCCTGGCAAGCATGCTTCTGTACATCCATGCCGCCATGGTGCTGTAATGAAAAAAATCATTGATGTGCTAATGTCAAGAGGAGTAGAGCCCGAAGTTGACAAGTAATTTGTTTACTCTGCCTGCCTATTTGAGAAACCACAGTTAGTTCCTGTCGTCAATAAAGAATTCTATCATGTTCTGCTTGTTCACATCTTATTCAACTCTGAGCTTCATCTAACAACTTCGTGCTTTGGTAAATTACAAGATCAATTCGATCTTGGTGTACGGAGATCAGTTTAGCAGCGTTATTTGCATAGCTTCTATTATAACTTGACTGAATATGAAATAGTAGGATTTGCCACTCTTTTTATGTTTTGTCCCATTTATGTGTATCCTAAGCATTTCTTCTCACAGGTACCTCTTCTTGTTCTTGAAATTTGTGGCTTCTGTGATCCCTACCATAGAATATGATTATACAATGGACTTTGATCTGGGTAGCTCTAGCTCCTGATTTCAAGGTAATCTTCTCTGAGATTGTTTTGCTGTATATTAATAAATACGCATCCTTTAATCTGCACTCGTATGGTTCATTTCCTTGTCGCCCTCTTGGCTGTTGCTAAATGAAAATCGAATGTGCTGCTACTTTGCAAGTGTTTCATAAACAGCTGTTGCTGCTACTTTCCTTCTCGTTTTTGACTTCTTTCTGATTGACGATTCTTACTTATTGTCTACTTCTTGCAGAATGTTGCGGGCAAATATCATGAAACCTCAAAGCTCTTATACAGCATTACTCTCAGCTAAATGCTGCAATCATCGTTCTTTGTACATAAATGTCCAAAAGAAAAAACACTCTATTGGACTTATTCCATAATTATAAGGGTATTCTAGGTGTTAATTTGGGTGGTTTCATGTTTAAATGGACTATTTGGGTGTGTTGGTTCTCGTGTCATATTGTCATCATAAATTATAATGACATGTATCATAGTTTGACCTTATTTTGGTTTCCTTAAGCCTGTGGCTCCGGATGAAAATCCTTTGTGCTCTTTGTTGAGACAATCCAAATTTGTTGGCACATAATTGAGGTAAGTAAATAATTTGTCAGTCCAACACACAAGAAGTCTGCTTCTTTCTTGAATTTCCAGAGAAAATTGTAATGGAAGTCTGTTATGGTACAAGCCCACGAGGGTAACTGTTTCTAGTTAATAATTTAGGCAAAAGTTGCATCATAATTTCAACAAATTTACTTTACACTTTAGTTAATATATATCTCACTCAAATATTAAGTATTAATTTTATGTTAAATGAGATAACTAATCACATTGTCGAAATTTGAATCTTTAATCTCATAGTTAATAATTTAGGCAAAACTGGTCTCATAGTTGAGGCTATTTCATGACTATGTTTTACAGCGCCATCTCAACCTGAAAGAAAATCACATGGGCTGTCTAAAGTGTTTGCAAAATTTCCAACATTTACTAAAATTAGTATTGAGGGAAGGACTGCAAAATTCCAATGTATTTATACAATGTTTACACCACCTTGTATTAAAGATGAGACTAACAAGCAAATTACCTAAAATAACCTTATAAGATGCAATTAAACATCAACATTTGAAGGATGTTGGTGTCCTTTTACAATCAAATGTTAGTGTTGACTTGGGTTAACTAAATCAATCTAGTCCCATAACTGTGATTTATTATTTCAATGGGATTTCTAATTATCAAAAAATTGGAATTATTCAGTTGGTTATTACCTTTTCAACCACAATCCTCACCACTACCAATTTACAAACAACTACCTCTATAAATATCAATCCAAATACTGGCAATCTTCCTTCAATAAGTAAAGGAACAACAGCACTTTTTCTTTAGATAAAAAAAAGATGACAAGTCGCCATTTCTTCTCACCACTTCTTCTCACTGCCCTTCACCTTCTCTCTTTCCCCCCACCTGCCTCCTCTTCTTCTGTAAGTGCAACTTTTCTCGTCTCTCTCTCTCTTTCTCTCTCTAATATGCCATGATGATTTCACGATTTTCGTATCCCTAATGTCGCAGGCTGACTGCGTCTACACTCTCTACGTTCAAACCGGTTCTATCATAAAGGCCGGAACCGACGCCCGGATCAGCATCGCGCTCGGCGATTCCAGTGGGGGATCCGTTTGGATACCGGATCTAACTGACTGGGGCCTCATGGGCCGCAAACACGACTACTTCGAGAGGGCAAATCTCGATGTCTTTACGGGTCGGGGCCCATGTATTGGGAGGCCCATTTGCAGGCTTAATGTGACTTCTGACGGGTCGGGGCACCATCACGGTTGGTTTTGTGATTATGTTGAGGTAACCTCTACCGGACCCCATATGGGCTGCGGCCAGTCCATTTTCTATGTGGATCAGTGGCTGGCGTCGGATGCTCCGCCGTACCAGTTGTCGGCTGTCATCGACGGGTGTCATCAGAAGGCCCAATGGGACGGTGGGCCTTTCGCTGTTGGAAAGCCCAATGGGCATTATTCGGAGTAATTTTCATGATCAACGGCCCATTATTATGATTTTGTGTGTGTGTGTGAGAGAGAGAGAGAGAGAGAGAGGCTATTGTTTGGTTTTTATTGAGATTTTGATGAGTTTGAGCTTTTTTCTTGAGGTAAATAAGTAGAATATCGTTTAAATAATCTAAATGAGGAGTCATTTTTTTTGCTATATGAGTTATCTCATTTTGTTTCCTTGTAGTTTTAATTATTTTTGTAGCATTATATTTAAAATTCTGCAGTTGTATTCAAGTACAAAATCTAAGACCTTCCACTAATATTGTTGACAGAATTTGCTATGAGGCTTTCTTGCAATATATACTAATAATAGAATTTACATCTATATTCCTTGATTTATTATTTATTTGCATAAATTATTTCAATCTCTTAAAATATACATACATTCATAAAAAAAATATCGTAATTATTTATACAAATTATCCCTACTTTTTTACTATAACTGATGGTTGGAATTCCATAACCACAACTTTGCTATTAATGTGGATAAAAATGGGTTCAAGAAGAAAATCTCATTCCCTTTTGATGAAACGAAACAGCTAGAGGAAACACGCTCGAACAAATTTTAAGACAAAATTATATATTATTCAATTTCCTTATTTAACAATCACTGAGTGGAGTATCTAAAAGTTTAAATATAACAAACTTGTCATTCAAGTGTGCAATTTCGTCTTATCCTTTATTTAATTCTCTTGACATTTCTAGTAGCATGACAAATCGATTATTTGAACTTTGATATGATCATGCGACTCTCTTGCAATGTGCTTTTTACTTTAATGACCTTGAGCGAACTAAAGATTGTCACTGATGCTACAGATTTTGAAAAATATCTCCTGGGAAACTACAAAACTAGGCACGTGGTCAGTTGGCAAGACTTCCAAAATTTTCTACTCGTGATCTCAGGTTCGACTCTCGCCCTTCCCTTTTTCCCTCTTCTCTTTCTTTCATCGTCGTCTTCGTCAACCCTAACCCAGAATTTTGCAGAAAGTAGCTTGAATTCTCCGATCATTTGATGTCATCTTATCGGAATTGTTTCCTCCCCCGCAGATTCAGCGATTTTGAAAAGTGTTCGCCGGGTGCATGGATCCAGATCCGCCTTCATCCACGCCGAGGAAGGTCTGCGCTTCATTTTCCTTTCCATTCCCTTTAAATCTTCAATTTCCAACCTCATTATAACCTTAATTTAATTAATTTCGCTGTTTTTAACTATTCATATACTGTTTTTTCAGGTCAAATTTGCACCAAAAGGACCCCCTCGCAGAGCACCGCAACCCCTCACCGCTAAATCGTACTCTTAAAAACCCAATCATTGGTTTATATTACAATTGTTTTGTTTTTAAGTTTAAATTTTAATCCTGAAATTGAAAATGTGGTTGTAGTGAAACAGCTGCTCAGGATGATAGCGATGATGAGCAAACACAACAGTTTCTCACTCGCAAAGTTCATGTATCTCTCTCTCTCTCTCGCTCTCTCATTTTGCTCTCTCTACAAGTATGTAGTGTGTATATATTTATATATATATTAAATTGTAATTTGGTGTTTTACGAGTTTGGCTTACCTTTTTTTATAGTCAAATCTACTGAAACTGCTACTCAATTTTTGTAAAGGAGATAGGGACTTCAATTTTTTATTTTTTTTAATAATTATGAAAAATATTTATATATTCTTTCTGGGTGGTGGAGAATAGCAACTAGCAACATTGGATTGGAGGACCATTTTGCTTGAGTCGTAGTGATTATAGTTTGAAATTAATTGATGAGATTAACAACTAAGTTGTCATTATTACGTTACTAAGTTTTTTTTCTTTTATTTTTCTTTTGAAGTACAAAAAAGAGTTTGTGTGTGTTTGGCTCCGGCCAGGACTACAGGCTACAGCATCCCTCGTGGACTTATAGGACGACTTTGTCGGTTATCCTGTAACTTAACAATCGGAAAATTGCATTCCTGATGTTCTTACCGCTATATATCGTTATTCAATGTGTAGGAGC
The DNA here is from genome assembly GCF_026168435.1 of Sesamum indicum. Lineage (NCBI taxonomy): Eukaryota > Viridiplantae > Streptophyta > Magnoliopsida > Lamiales > Pedaliaceae > Sesamum > Sesamum indicum. The sequence goes on along the minus strand of NC_142660.1, from coordinate 13,940,096 downwards.
ATCTAACAAGGCGAGGATCAAAGGTGGAGAAAAAGTGTAATCTCTTTTCCGCACTTTCTTTCGTTTGCAAATTTGTCGAACAAGTGTCAATTATTTCATGTCCAACCTCACATAAAAGTATTTTAATGAACAAGCATCGATGATTTAATGATATTGGATAGAGAAATATTAAGTGGTTGGTATCTTCATCATCGTCGCTCATTAGCATCAAACTCATTTGGAAACTTACAGCTTCGGCACAAGTTGCTTTTTCACATGGAGTTGCAGCAAACACCATTAGGACCTTTGGGAAACCGAGGGAGAGGACTGGGGATAGGGCTGATGCAGCCGACTCAAACGAGCCTGCTATCAGTGACGACCAAAACCTTGTTGCTTCAGTATCAACTGCTGGAACGGAAGGAGTAGATGAAAATACCGCAAGTTCAGCTGATGCTCTAGTTGTGAAGAAGAAAAGAGAATATAAAGAGCCTTGGGTAATGGAATTTGGTTCTCCCCCCTGGCCGTTTTCTCCAAACATATGGAAAAAGACGTGTGTAGTTTCTTGCCTGCTCACTGTTACTCTTAATGCCTTTGCAGGATTACAAACATAGTTATTATCCTACTACCCTACCTTGGAGAAGGCCTTACTCCGGCGACCCAGGTATGTCTCAGGTGCATTATGAGTTTGGGTGAACAAACATCATGACTGGCTGCAAAATTATGAAAATCTCTTACTAGAAATGTATTGATTCTTCTAATATCTATGCTAGTCTTGTTATGATTTCGCTATGAGTTCTCTTGATGCATTGTCATTTACAGCTGACCTTTTTTCTGTTCCCTTCCTGCAGAAAAACTTGATAAAGAAGAATTCGAGGAAGCTTCAGAATACGATGAAAATAATCTTTCTTCTGCTTCAGATCTCGGTTTGCTGGTTTGTATTCTGGCTGATTAATGCTAGGACGTTTCTGTGTGTGCACAAGTAAACTCGGATATAGATATATTTTGATTATCTTGTGCTACTTGATTTGTTTTTTCCAATCTGATTTACTGCCTCACAGGGCCAAGACGATACACAGCGGATGTTGTTTTTCCAGTTTCCTCCTAATCTTCCCTTAGGCAGGCGGCAGACTGGTACCAACAAGAGAGATACAGCTAATGACTTGAAAGCACTAGAATGTGGAGTTTTTTCAGCTGCTTCTAAGGGGAAGGAGATAGTTGGCTGCGGTCCAAGAGTTTCAGGTATTTCAATGGGCACAAAAGGGAAAGATATAGCTCCAAACTCCATAAATCTAGTCAGCGGGCATCCCTCAAATAAAGGATGTAGTTTGGAGGAGTTGCCGGAGGGATACATGGGCAAGATGCTGGTGTACAAAAGCGGCGCTGTTAAGTTGAAGTTAGGAGACATCCTGTATGATGTGAGTCATTTTGACCCTTCTTGGTGCTTTCCAAGTTCTCTTGAATTACATCGTTTTGCTCTCGGGTCCAAGTTGTTCCTGTGATGATTTTCTCTGGAAAAGAAGGGTCCTTTTAGGTGATTCACTCTCAGAAAATTTAATCTCTGGCTTTTTTTGGGTTCTGCAGTACATATTGTAGCTTATTTCCCATAATCCACATATAGTGTACCTGTGATATTTGTGCAATGTCTTCTATATTATGAACCGTACTCAGATTAACTACTTCAACTCAGAGGAATACAACATACCTGATAGCATATTGCGGCTTGCAGGTTTCTCCTGGTTCTGATTGTACTTTTGCTCAAAGTGTTATGGCGATCGACACCACCAATAGAGATTGTTGCGACTTAGGGGCACTGAACAAGCGGGCTGTTGTCACTCCAGATATTGATTTCCTGGTAGATAATGTGATTGATTTGGGGTAAGGCTGTTCCACCCTAGAACCTATCGAAGATTGTGAATCTGTGATGCAAATTTATGGTGTCTTCAACCCAGTTGAAACATTAGTACACTGGGGATTCAGCCCAGAATCCAACATCAACAGCAGAAAATTCACTGATGTGTAGTTTTGCAATAGTTGGAACATCATCCAGAGGTGTACATTTTGCACAGATATGTGACTTCACTAACTGGAATTAATGCTACCATGTTGCTTCCTACAATCCCAAAATTCTTCCTGTTCTAGAATATATATAAATCGGTGGAACTTCAAAAGCCAAACACCATATTTGCTGCAACCAGGCTAAGAGTAAATATACAGAATTAAGATAGAACTCATTTATTCATTTTATATAGAACAACTGAACTTAAACACAAGAGAATAAAGAGAAAAGATGGGGAAACTTCGACTCTGAAGGTCTCTGTGGAGCAACCACTAATTGAAGTCGACAAATTACGATCATGCACTCTGTGCTCGAGTCACGACCACAATTAAGAGGACGATAATCGAAATAAACAAAGAACTTTTCAGCTTTTCCTCAAAAGGATCAACTATATTTCCTTTCTTCTCTTCATTTGAAGGATGATAAACTCCATTGAAGATTTTAGTGATCTTGTCAATCAGTTGAATGATATTTGCCTTGGCATTCACAAAAACCCAACTCAGAACATCCTTGACTGGATTGGAGTCATCAGACTCCTTTTCTCTGTTATCATCTTCTTCATCAGCTAATCAAGCCCATCAAACACAAAGTCAAGGATTAGATCAATAGCTAATTTCTTCAGGATTTCCAAGTTATTACTGTTTGGAAGTAGTTGAAACTTGAAACACAAACCTCGACAGATTGAACCCCTGAGCTCCTTAACAGCATCATTGTTCAAGACAGCATCCCAAACTGCTCTATCAGATGATAGAGAGAGTACCATTCTCTAAATGCAATCAGAAAACAGAAAACTCGCAGTTCAGTGATATTAATTTGAAGAAATTTATACAAACATACGTCACCAAACTCAGAAATAGAATCAAGCAAGACACCGTAATGTCATTCTTGCTAATTATATCTCGGGATCAATGTTACCATTGAAGTTCCAGCCGTCTTTCCAAAAGTCCACTACCATTTTGGATGGATTCTTTTTTTACTTACATATCAAAAACCTCAAACAATGTTCGACAGCAAACTGAGTCCAGCGAAATTCAAGTGACTCCATCACCAATTCATGTGCCTCAAACGAAATGCATGGATGGAAATTTCAGTAGCACTGAGATATGAAACAACAGAAACTAGAGTACAGATAAAGCACCTGGACAGAAGGTTCAGTCTGCAGTAAATGAAAGGCATCATAAACTCTACTTGATCCACACGGTCGCTGCAACATTCTTGAATTGTATACAGACAGTGAGGGTTCAAACCAATCAACCTCCGACTCAGATGAAGAAATCATCCCCTCGAATCCCTTCGTTCTGCTATCTTCATTGTCTACGTCCTTCTCTATATCCTCACTAAGCTTTTCCTTTGGAAAATGTTCAAAATAAGACGATCCAAGCACCCTTGAGACCAATACTCATTCAAACAAAGAATACATCAGCATCAAGCAGTAAAAAGCATTTGAAATCAAGAAGGAAGAATCTCAAGAAACCATAGAACAAATCCTACAATTGCGTTAGAGTATATTACATTTAAATAATGAATTAACAAGAAGTACAATTTGCAACTTGTTCTTATGAAAAATGAACGAGTTGGACAATTTTAACAAAACCCTTCAGAATTCTACATAATTACATTAACATACAAGGTCCACTTCGATGAACTAAACAGCAATTCAAGAACTCACTGTTGAAGAGAAGAAACTGCATGGTTCACTTCATCTCTGGATGGAACAGTTCCAAAGACAAAATCTTCACTACCATCCAAACACTCCCACTCCAAATCATCACTGCGAGTAGGTGATGAACAAGACCCCCATGCGGGACCGGAATCAGCATACACCGGCAGATTTACCAGTGAAGAAAAAGTCGACGGCGCGTGATTGTCATCATTGTTAGGCCCACCGGAAGTAGAAGATGAAAGAGTTAAAGCAGTGTTTGGGGTGGACACCAACTTTTCATTCAAGTGTTTGGCTTTTCTTGAATTGGCAGAGGCAATGCCGGAAGGCGAAGAGGGATCCGGAGGTGGGCCGCCGCCGCCAGGCCGTATAGCCCTTTGAACCGTTCTGAGCATGCCACCACCTCTGGCGCTGCCTCGACCACCGCCTCCGCCGAAAGACCTCCGCATGTTCTTATCTCTTCTATCGGTGTGTATCCAATGTATGTCACGATTGGTGTTACGCAAAGCTGTGACGCAGTCCGTTTAGATTTTATAGGCGAAAAGATTCGTGTGCGTCCGATGTGAAAAGTTAAGGATGGAATAATTTTGGAAGTTCATAAATTTTGTGAGACTCTCTCTCTCTCTCTCTCTCTCTCTCTCTCTCTCTCTCTCTCTCTCTATAACATAAATTTTTGGAATTGATATCAATGTTTTCTACTAGCCATTAGAGTCTTCAATATTATGAGAAAAATTCAGAATAGATTTTGGGTTAATCAACCTCAATCAATTATATAATAATTGTTTTATATTTATGGTATAATTAATATATAATTTAACAAAAATAATTAATTATACCATAAATATATTAATATACTTTTATATGATTGATTTGGTTCGACCAATCTAATTTAAATAAGTAGTACATGATAATATCCCAAATTACACCAGCAAGTAAATATTACCATATAAAACAATAATATAAAATTAATATATATCACGTTATTCTAAAAGTTTCAATAACTAAATAAAAAGTTTTAATACCTAAATTTTTTTTGTATCATTTAAAATCTATTAGAATTTATATCTTATGATGAAACGAGAGCACTCTTTGAATGTCTCGCGTTTTTCAATCTATCAACTTTTTTATTTTGTAATTATTTTATTTATTATCATGTCTCTCTTTCTCTTCAACTTCCACATGCCTTTTTGTTATTTTTTTCATTAATTTCTCTTTTTTTATAATTTTTTATTTATCTAATTGATATATTTTTAAATAATAATTAATTATAAAACTTTAAATTAATTGTGGGCACATCTGAATGTGACTACTGGAAAACTTCAGAATGTTTTCTAATGCACCAAAAAAGTTACTCTATTTAAAAAGATTATATCAAATTATTTCTCCTTTTTTTTTCACTCACCTCTTTATTTGTTAAGTATTATTTCCCCTTATCTCTCATATCACTTTTCATATCCAAGGTTTTATTTATCTACCCGATACCTAAAGGTCGGGGTATTTATTATTTCGATCCATTTAAATCACTTATATTACAATTCTGTAAATAATTGTACATTATAGATTAAGGATGGATTGCTACAGATGTGATGGCATCATTGGATCGGAGGGACCGAATGGAAATTTTCATGTATTTCACATCCTTAATTAATTTATTATTGATTGTTTTGCCCTTTTACAAAACTTTTCTTGCCAAAAAAAAAATATTATTGGGCGTAACTGCAACATGTTAATTCAAGTGGGTAAAATGCTATTTTAGGTTTTGAATGGGCAAAATGCAAATAAAGTGCAATTGAAGGGTGCAAAATGTAAATAAGGCAGTCCCGCACTCTAAAAACCCTAGTGGCGCCACGTGACTCGCCCCCAAATTCTCAATAAGCTTCTGTTAGGCCGAAGCTCAGTCCAGCGGCGACAACAATGGGTACTACTCTTCTTCTCCTTCCGCCGAATCCTGTGGGCCTGTTTCCAGTTCTCTTAATCCGCTAACCCTAATTCGGTTTGGATTAATTTTGTGGAGATTTTTATTTGTTTTGAAATATTGCGGGATCTATAGGTGCCTATACATATGTGTCGGAGCTATGGAAGAAGAAGCAATCCGATGTGATGCGGTTCTTGCTGAGGGTGCGTTGTTGGGAGTATCGTCAGCTTCCCGCTGTTGTACGTGTCACCCACCCGACCCGGCCCGACAAGGCCCGCCGCCTCGGCTACAAGGCCAAGCAGGTACTTTCTCAATTTCTTGAAAATTTTAAATTTCTGCTTTTCCAAGAGATTGTTGCTAACATATATGATTTGATGTGTTTATCGCCTCTGCTCTTTTGGTTCGGAGAGTTGCTTAATTTGATGATTTGATAGGCTTAATGTGGTTATGAGGTTGTTAATTTGTGTAGTGTTGTGGATCCTTCATAACCTTTGCCTTTTGCATTTCGTTACTTAGGTACGATAGATCCACTTTACTAAATTATACCAAAAATTAACATTTTCAGAGTCAAATAAATTCAGTTTTATAAAATTCCTTTTTGAATGTGAGTTTGGAGTCTAAACGTGGACTTATGAGATCAAGTAAATATGATTATTCTTTTTTATTTTTTGCCATGTGGAAAAACTGAGAAAATGTCAAAGTGCAAAGTGGTTCGCACCTATTAAATCAGATGCATAATTTACGTTGTAAATGATTCTCTATGCCAGTTTTGTAGTGTTTTCTGTGTCATTTGTTGTGGCCATGAATTCTTGGATTTTTATGTAAATGGATATACCATCCTGATATTGTAAAGGTAGAATGTGTGTGTAGATTATTCATCTAGCTGTCATGGTAGAATGTATAGCATCCATTAGCTTCTTCATTTATACCTTGTTAAGTTTTTACTTTTATCCAGTACCACATACGCATTTTTTCTAACCTTTTTTTTTGGGTGGCTTTGTCCCATTACCTCTTTTATGTTTTTGTGGTTAGTGAATGAATTTTTCCTTTCAGGGGTATGTGGTCTACCGTGTCCGTGTTAGACGTGGTGGAAGGAAGAGGCCAGTGCCCAAGGGTATTGTGTATGGTAAGCCCACAAACCAGGGTGTTACTCAATTGAAATTCCAACGCAGCAAACGATCAGTCGTAGAGGAACGTGCCGGCAGGAAACTCGGTGGTCTTAGGGTTCTGAACTCATACTGGATCAATGAGGTTTGCATTTAATTTTCACACTTCCGCTCTTATTTCCTCTTTTCATTCACTTACCAAGCCGCTGACGAATTAATAACTTGATACTGGACATGCTGATGAGGCTTTCACTAGCTACTGGACAAGTAATTGATTTCTTATGATCAATTGAGTGATTAAACCTCTTCAGTTCCCTTTTAAATACACAAAAACTGAGATATACTCTGGAGCGATTTTACTGAGTTTGTGGATTTAGGGCCTATTGAGGGTTTTGCTGGATGAATTTAAACGGTCTGGATTAATTATTCTGGCCATTCAACTTGTACTCTGCAGCTGTTGTCTTCGAATCCTAGTCATCTGCCTGTCCATACGAATTGAGGGCAAAGCTATAACTCTGTGTTTGCCCTGCAGGACTCAACTTACAAGTACTACGAGGTAATTCTGATTGATCCAGCCCATGCTACTGTCCGCAATGACCCAAGAATCAACTGGATCTGCAATCCAGTACACAAGCACAGGGAGCTCCGTGGACTTACTTCTGCTGGAAAGAAATACAGAGGTCTTAGAGGAAAGGGCCACTTGCATCACAAAGCACGCCCTTCAAGAAGGGCTACCTGGAAGAGGAACCAGACCCTGTCCCTCCGTCGATACCGATAATCTTCATGAAATTTTTGGTATTACTATAATAGAGTTAAATCTGTTTTCTCTGTTCTACAATTTTTTGTCCACTTCGAGAGAAGTCTAATGTTTCTTTGTTTAGCTTCTTTTTTGAGTTCATGATATCTTGACATTCGTGTTATTATGTCATGCGGACATTTATCGGCATCTACATCTGAAAGTCTTCTTGTCTGATTTTGCTGCTGTTAAAAATATCATTAACGTTACACCTTTGCGCACAAGCTTTATCATGAATTCTTGGACATTAATACGATCGGTCGCACCGTCTTACCATGTGTTTCTAGGTATAAAGAATGGTGCGTACGGTAAGACTGCGGAGCTGCAGGGTTTAAGGATTTTGTTACACAGACTTGTTTGACCATGCCTGTATGTTTTACGAGCAAAGTTTTCCCTTTCCTCTAAAAGTCTGGTGTATTCTTACACGACTCACAGTGATTGGTTGTGCTAAATCATGTTGTATGGATACGATTATCAGGAAATTGCATGGATGTGAATTGTGATTTAGTCCATGTTTGGATCCAATTTTTAGGTTTGGTTTGGGCCTTAGATGATTTGAGTGTGGGCCAAGCTTAGTTAAGTAATCCAAACACTAAAATCTAGAAGCCTGGATAATTAATTTTTTATTATGCAAAACTAAAAGGAAAAAAATATTATACGTAAGAAATATAATATAAATATCAAAATAAAATACTCTCTGATTACTTAATCTTGATTAACATGTTGGCGTGTCATAATATGACCTAAACCTAATCAATATCCCAAACGGAGTGTAGATAATTGGAATATCAACACTATTTATTCAGTATTAATTAATTTCCAACACAATATTTAAATCTGCTTTGAACACAGATCTTCACTAAATTTTTGGTTGAAAAATAGAAAATGGACATCTATATAATATTGGTGCCTGGGTTGTTATTTTCATTTAAATATGACTAGTGCTCGATGCATGTGGCCTATACGAACATATAAAAAAGAATTATAAAAACAGAATAAAGTTTGTGAAAAGAAATAATTTGTGTTCGCAGGCATTTAAGAAATTGGAATAGAGGGGAAAAAGGAAATATGTGGGGAAAATAAAAAACAATTGTTCTCTAAGGGGATGGAAAAGAATAAAATTCGTGAGAGAAACGAAATGATAATTGTGGAATAGTGGATTAAGACGGAAAAAATTTGTAATTGTGATATTATTAAAAATATATTAAAATTATTGTTTTTACAAAATAAATTAAAGAATAAATTTGGGTATTCAAATATTATATGATTAAAAAAGAAAATTTCCTTCTTATAATAGTATAGATAATTGTGGTATGTAGAGTGCTAATTCGGGTTTTTAATCTGGATGTGCAAAGTGCAAAAATGTATAAATGTGGGGTGCAAATTGCAAATCAAGCCCTCTCCCCTCTAAAAACCCTAGTAGCCTCAATCAGACTTGTTCTGAAGAAGATTCTGTTAGCCCAAAGCTCGCTGCAGCCGCGACACAACAATGGGTACTCCCTTGTTCTCCTTTTTGTCAAAACCTAATTCCGTTTATATGGAGATTCTGATATGTTGGGGGCCTCGCAGGTGCCTATACATACGTGTCCGAGCTATGGAAGAAGAAGCAATCCGATGTGATGCGGTTCTTGCTGAGGGTCCGCTGCTGGGAGTACCGCCAGCTTCCCGCTGTTGTGCGTGTCACCCACTCCACCCGGCCAGACAAGGCCCGCCGCCTCGGCTATAAGGCAAAGCAGGTATTTTAGCAATTTCTGCTTTCTGAGGCATCTGGTGGTGATGGTGGTTCGACAACGTTTTGTGTTAAATAGGCTTGCATTTGTTGACTCTGGCACGAAATGCTGTTGTTTTCTGTATAAGATTTGATGTGTTTATCGCCTCCGAATTTTGGGTTTCGGGAGAGTGGTGTAATGTGATAATTTGGTAGAGTCAACGTGGTTGTGGCATGTTGATTTTTATAATTTGTTGGATCCTTAATGGCATTCGCCTTACTTGTTTTAATAATTTTATTACTGAGTCTATTAAATCCAATGAATTAATAGTTCCGGAAATTAACAGCAATAGATTTTATGAAAAAGTTTCAGTTTTTAAACTATGCATTACAGTTTCTGCTTTTACTTATCGTTCTTATTTGATGTCCTAGTGTACTTGTATAAGAGTTGGCTTGACATGAAATTACTGTAAAGGCAACCTGTGAAGAAATTCACACATTTTACCATCTGGATAATCTAATGCCAGAACCAAAATGTAGGCCATTCAGTTTGCTGTCATGCAAAAATGTATCGTGTTGACTTCTTTGTTTATTTTATTCATGTCCTATTGATATAGGTGCTTTTGTCAATTTTCTTTTTTTGGTTTCTCTTATTCTTTTATATTTCTAGTTTTGTTAATGAATTTTGCCTTCCAGGGGTATGTCATCTACCGTGTTCGAGTTAGACGTGGTGGAAGGAAGAGACCAGTTCCCAAGGGTATTGTGTATGGTAAGCCCACCAACCAGGGTGTTACTCAGCTGAAATTCCAACGCAGCAAGCGATCAGTTGCAGAGGAACGTGCCGGAAGGAAATTGGGCGGTCTTAGGGTTCTGAATTCTTACTGGATCAATGAGGTGTTTAATCTGTTAGATATTCATTCTTATATTTCTCTTTCCATTCTCTTACTGGGTTCATGAAGCTTAGCAACTCAACTAACAATATGCATGAACTAGGCTTTGACTTGGCAACTTGAGAATAATGATTTCATATGATCAACTGTAATTAAACCTCCTCAGTTCCCTTCGGGAATAGGAAAAATGCTGGGAATTCTTTAGAGTGCTTTACTATGTTTTAAGCTAGTTATGATTTAGGGTGAATCAAGGATTTTGCTGGTAGGGTGTTAAAGATCCAAAGAAATAATTCTTGCATCTTAATTCGTAATCTGCACTGCAGCAAGTTGTGTGCAAATCCTAGTCATCTTCCTGTCCATACTAATTGAGGGCAAAGCTATAACTCTGTGTTTGCACTGCAGGACTCAACTTACAAGTACTATGAGGTAATTTTGGTTGATCCAGCCCATGCTACTGTCCGGAACGACCCAAGAATCAACTGGATATGCAATCCAGTACACAAGCACAGGGAGCTCCGCGGACTTACTTCTGCTGGAAAGAAATACAGAGGTCTTAGAGGAAAGGGCCACTTACACCACAAAGCCCGCCCTTCAAGAAGGGCTACCTGGAAGAGGAACCAGACCCTTTCTCTCCGCCGATATCGTTGATCTGCATGGTTTTGTTTGGTATTACTATAATAGAGTTAATATGTTGTCTCTGCTCTATGATTTTTGTCCACTTAAAGCAAGTTGAATGTTTCTTACTCAAGTTTTGTGTCATGGGAATTTCATATCTGTTGTTTCCTCTATATTTTGGCATTTAAGTCTGATATTTGCATTGGTGTCCTATCTTGCTGCTGTGTACCTGTCATTTCCGTTACAGCATTATATTCATATGAAGGCTGTTGCCATCACTGTGCTGCGAGTCTAAGATAGGTTATATCTTCCCCCTGTGATAGTTATTTCTGGCATATACTATTTTCTCATTACATTGTACGCATCTTTTTCTTACGATTTGACTGTTATCGTTATAGGAACTCGAGCAATTTCTGTCCTGTACTCGATATTTGTTGCAAGGCAATAACATCCAAACATGATCAATAAAACTATAGTCCGAGTCAAGTATAATCATTACAATTTGAGGCCTCTCAAGATATTACATGTACCTGCGTTAAATATGTAATTCTCTTTTGTTGGAAACTGCTGGGCCTGTCTATGTATGTGGCCTAGTCCTAGTTTGAATCCCAATTTCTTGCTTAGGCTTGGGTCTTAGGTCTTTAACAATATATGTTGTGGGCCGAACCCGTTATGTATCATAACGTGATATATTCGATACAAAGAAAAAGCACCTATGGCTTCCCAGGACCAATTTAATTGGTCTACTTGCATTGTGGATCTAGACAAATATGTTAAAAGCACAAGTCAACTAACAACCTCGTTTTACCTCGGATTAGGTAGCCTCCTTCAACTACAGGGATGTTTGCAATGGTTTATCTTAAATATTTTATCAGTTTTTCGCTGAAAATGAGTTAAGATAGGTGTTTTCAAGTTATATTTCATGATTGAGATAATTAGACTGTTTTATCATGTAGTTTGGTGTAATTATATGTAAATAATTTGTAATTTAAGAAATTATATAAAATCAATAAATAGGTCCCTCTGTGAATTTGTAATTTATGACGGGATATTTGATGTTATTTTTCATATCACATGAAATTTACGTGTAATTACTTCGAATTCTCAAGAGGAAGCAGTGCAATTCCCTTTATGTTTTTGAACCACTTAGATTAAGTTCATCTAAGTTGAGAATTACAAACATCTCCATACCAAGTTTTGCAGGTTCTTTATACGATAAGAATATTTTATGTTTGTTTTGACCATTTTATCCTCAAATATATAAATTTCAATATTTTCCCACTATTTTCCCCTAAAAAAATATATTATTCCCACTTTTTCACTCTACTTTTAAAATACTCTCAATTTTTTCTATAATTAAATTGTCAACACCCCTTGTTACATCAAGTGCACATCATTGCAATGCAAAAATTAAATCCTCTAATTCAAAAATTTCTAATGAACCCTGAACAACATTCTTCAATCAATCTGCCGACGAGATATAATTCACTTGATGAAATTGAGGTTACATAAAGATTATGAATTTGAACACCAGTATATGTATGAAATGTTGTTCTACTGCAGTAGTAGATGTCGTCTACAGTAATAGTAGGTGCTGTTTAGATGTCATTTATTTGACATTGTTGATTAGAGTATGATTATTGTAACTGTTTTTGTTAAATATTAATATTTGATACGAATAATTTTTAATTAAGATATTTTAATTTATAATAATTCATCGCTTAAGGGTAAAAAAAACGACATCGTCCCGATGGATAGTGGGAGTGGTAAAGGGTGATGGGTTGTCCTCCAATGTAACCATACAAGTGCTTGATAATTATAAGGTTTGAAAGCATGAGTGAGTGAGAAAGGCGTATTATCCCTCTCATCATTAAAGCTATAGACTAAATGCGTTTTTTCCCAATTAAGAACAATAAAAGGTTGAGAGAGAGAGAGAATGACAAAGTTTCAATCTTCTAAAACAACATGATTAGAGTTATTTGGGTTAAAAGCGTGGACTCCTTCACTCCACTTTCTTTGTCTTTCCTTCCAAATGCAGGAACGTTTAGGTGCCCAAAACACCTTCATCACATACACCTCACCATGCTCTAAAAGCCTAATATCAAGATTGTTAGATTGAGTGATTTCATTTTAAATTAGGATACTTATATCTATGCTCTCTATTTCCATAAATTATTCGTACAGGCCCATCATCAACATCACTTGCACAAATCACTCTATTTTTTAAAAAGTTACACATACATCCCTCGAAAACATCAACACCATTGTACAGACTATTCATATTTTTTTACTGTTAGTGGTGGTTTCTATTATTGCACAAAGACATAACTGGTTGTGTAATAAACCATGGATAAGGGAATGTAGATATAATTATCCCTTTTAAATTTTACACAAAATCCTTTTCCTTTTTCTTGGCTATCAATAAATTTTAAGTAATTCAGACTCCGGACACTCCTCATTTTTACGAGTGTCTTTGCGTTATGTTTTTTGGGTTCACAGCAAACAACAATCATATATATGTTAGCCAAGAATATGACTGATGCCATTAATAATAGGGTACATTACGTTAGCAATGTCTAAAATTAGGTCAAATTACATAAATACTTACTATTCTTTACAAAATTACAAGCATATCATTCAATGTCGTAATTGTAACTACAAGTACACTCCTACTCAGTAGTGAAATTTTGTACGAAATAACAACTCCTCTAGAGGTGTATCGCTAATTTTACAAAAGACGGAGAATACTTGTATAATTAGAATAACCTCATCAAACACTAATTTAATTTATTTATGATACTAACAAATTAAAGTTATGATACTCCACGACTCTAAAAAATGTATTTAATTTGTATTAAGTAGTTGATGTGCAAGTGTACAAATAGCCGATTAATATAAAATATATATAATTTTGTTAGCATTTTTATTTATTGCTTCAGTTATTCATTTAACATCCCAAACTTGTAACAACTCTTTCACTATATAGTTAGAATAATTGAGTTTTAACTCAGAGATGGATAATTAAACACTTAAAATAGCATGTTAATTTAACTAATTTAACAATTCATTTTGAACACTTTTTTTTTTAATCAATGTTCAAGTTTTGAAAACATAATTCAAACTCAATTTGATAAATTAGAGTTATTAATTAAATAATTTTTTAAAGAAATATTTTAATATTATAATATAAAATAGAAGACAAATTTATGATAAATGATAAAATTTGGAAATAATTAAATAGAGTCAAAGAAACATAGAAACACTCACTCAGATGAATAGGAATTTTTACTTATGTCAAAGTGACAATTTAATTGGGTTGGTGGAGGACAATATGATTAGGGTTTGAAGAGTAGTGAAGTAAGCATGTGAAGCTCCCACCTATAAGTCAAGATACTTCACTATGCTCAACATTTTCCTTGTAGCCTTTTAGCATAGGTGGGGTGGAAACGAGTCGAGCTTGAATTAATTTTTTTTAAATAATTAAATTCTTTTAGTAGAAATGAAAATTTTAAATTATTAAATAATTTTGATTATTTATAATATTTTTCGCCATTTTTAAAGAATGACTCAATAATGATTTAGTAATCAGAATCGCTTGATATTTATTTATTATGAAAAAGGCTAAAAAATAAACAATGAAGCTTTGCTCGATTGGTAAGGTTGAAACCTTATTATCAAAAGATTGTGAGTGCAAAGACTCCAAACGTGGGCATAATTTGTTGTTTCTTTGTCTCGTTTGAACGTATCTATTGATTTGAATTATCAATGTATTGAATCGGTTTTTGAATTTGAATGTATTGAATATGTAATGAATTGCATGCTATTAAAAAGAAAAAAAAAAAACTCTCAAGAATAGGTTTAGCTTTTGTGATTAAAAAGTTAAATGGGCAATTAAGGGATCCATGTGATCTAAACAATAATCACTCCTTTGAAACCTCTCTTGAAATTCAACCTTTTCTTGCCACAAACCAAGAATTAGGGGCAAATAACAAGGGGGGTGGGGGTGGGGGTGGGGGAGGGTCTTGAAAAAGTGTGGGATATTATGATTGCATGTCAAGTTCTATCATTTCATTCTTGTTAAATAAAGGGGCTTTATTGTGAAGAATAATGAATGGGAAATATATACATATATGTGTATATGTGTGTGTGTGTGTGAAAATACATCTCAACCTCCACATATCATCAAAGTATGTGAAGATGAAAATAGACAACCAAATGATTTACATCTTCTAAAGTAGAGATATTATGAAAAGGAATAGAAACTAAATAATTGAAGAGGTTTTGGAATTCACACAAATTATATTTGTGCCCTAATTGCTAAATCAAAACATATTCTAAATATCCCACTCCTCCTTTTCAATTAATTTATATGTATTACATGTATGAGTTTTTTTTTAAATAAAAATAATGAGGATGAGAGAAATTTGTGTTTGAATTCAAAATTTTATATAAATATTTCTAGCTAGTACTTAATAGATTTACAAAATAATACATTAATATAAAAAATGCATAAATATTACACTTAATATGGATATAATAATTAAAATAATTGTTCCCTTTTATCTTTTTAGTTTTAACTAAAATTCAAACAGAATCCAATCAGACCTAGACATGACTTGCAGTGGACGAGTAACATATTATACCACGATCGAGATCAATAACCTAACTAATATTCACCAAAAGAGAAACAAAAAAAGAAAAACCCTAATTAACAAATGTTGATCTCTCTTTTTCTTGATTTTTTTTGGGGGGAATAAAACCCTAATTTCATATTTAGTTAATGTAGAAGACTTAAACTTGGAGGAGTAGAAATGTTGCATATTTGGAAGCATATATGTATGTATATATATATATATATTGTGAAAAAAAGGAAAAAAAAAGATATTCCATCACTGAATTACATGATTGGTAGTGTTGGGCAATTCAGGGAGCAGCATTTCCATGGATAGAGAGAGTATGGGTATGGATAGGAATTAGGATTCCCCAATCCTAGATCAATGTGCCTCCACTGCTTATCAAAATCCTATTTTGGGCCCAGAAATATATAAATATATATATATATATATGGAAATATTATTCCACAACTGACACAATCATTCTATCTATGAAAACCCTTCTTTGATTATGTCCAATATTTTGTCCTTTTAAAAAAAAAATAAGAAAAAAGAATAAAAAAAGATACTTACCTAATTATATCAATTTTTTTAAAAATATAAAACGCAACTAAATAATATATCGATATAACTAAATAAGAGCTATCCGAAAATAAATTACAATAAATTGAATCAATATAACTAATTAAGACCCACGGAATAAGAAATTATAATCAACTACATCAAAATTAAATAACTAAAAATTATGAAATAATAAATTATAATAAATTCACATAAAGTAAGACAAATATCTGTACATCTGATGAAAATTGAATCAATAACATTAAACTAATTCATCCAACCTCAACCTTAACTATTAGGCTAAGGATCATTGGTGTCCAATATTTTTCCTAGAGTTATTATTTTATATTATTTTAAAAAATTATAAATATATTTCCAAAATTAATATTCATTTAATAAATATTTTTTTATAACAGCTCATTATAAAAAAAATATTTTAATTTTTTAAATAATAAAAAAATAATTATAACAAATATATATATCATAAAAGTCCATTGTGATTTACCCAAAATAAAGGGACTGGCTTGAAAATTGACAATTTGAAGAGTTGGTTCCTGCGTCTGTGCATCTACCCTGAGTTTTCTTCTTTTCTTGATGGCGAAGCGGTACGGCGTCGTATTTTGTTTTCTTTCAAATTTAAAATTTTAAAAAAAGAGCGCTTTGATCTGTCTCTGTATGAGATCTCTTTTGCATACTTTCATGACCTCTTTAACTAATTAATTTTTTTTATTTAAATACTTATTTATGTGTGTGTATAGAAAAATTATAGTTTCAGTTCGTCCTATCCATTACGAGCAAATTATATAACGAGTAAATTCTACTTTTTATCTTATTGTTGTAAAATATTAAGAGAATAATTTATAATACTTGTCGTACAATTGAATTTAATTTAAATAATAAATTTATTATTTAAGAAATATTAAATTTTTAATCATGTGTTTAATAATTCTTACTTCATTAGATTCCAACACAATCATCAAAATATTCAAAAGAAATGATTGTTATAAAAAAAAAATAACTATTATTAATGACAAAGAAATAATCATAGGTGAGACCGTGAGAGAGAGCACCAAATACTCAACGTCATGAGTAAACCGAAGGCAGTGCTTTTTGGCGCACGAGGGTGGGGCCCATACATCCTACACGCGAGCGAAGCATGTTGCGGCACGTGTGTTCGGCACGTGAAAAAAGATGGGCTTTTTCTTATGAGTGGACCCGTTTTGTTGCCGGGTTTGACGGGGGACAGAAAGTTTAAATGGGCCCCACACCCGGATTAATGGGCCGGATCAACATTGTTTCTGGGCTTGTACCGTTCGATAGCAGCTCTGTTCCTCAATTTGCCATTTCCTGTTTTGCCCCTAACCTTGGGGGTAGTCATTCGAGTTAAATTGGGGGGTATTATTGAGAATTAGCAAATCACTGTTCTTCCACATGGAAAGGTGGAAAACCTAGATGCGTGATTTTAATTTTTTTTTTCCTTTTTCAGTTACATATAC
Source organism: Sesamum indicum (assembly GCF_026168435.1). Classification (NCBI taxonomy): domain Eukaryota; kingdom Viridiplantae; phylum Streptophyta; class Magnoliopsida; order Lamiales; family Pedaliaceae; genus Sesamum; species Sesamum indicum. The sequence continues at coordinate 13,922,701 of NC_142660.1, read as the reverse complement.
AAAAAAGTAGACGTGACACCCCACAACCCTATAAGGGAGGATTGTGCTTACTGCTTACGTCATGTGTGTAGAAGAAAGCCCCTATAACCGATTTACTGTTGGCAAGAATCAAGGTCTAACCATGTGGGAATAAGCACACATGACACATATCAGGATGTATGTTTAGCCTCATCAAATATGTTGACAAGGATTAAAAAACTCATGCTATGAATATGACAACATTCGACCTTAGCCACCGCGCAAATTGGCTTGTGTTAATGCTTGGTAGCTTAATTGGTAAAAATATATTACTTTTATTAAAGAACTGGACGCTTTATTTCCTCTACTGATTATAGAGCTATATCGATAAATAATTTATACATACTTTTATAAGCAATCTATAATTTTAAAGATTTATTTTAATTTATGATAGTGATTGGAATCGAAACCACACGATCAATTTTATAACGAAAAAAAGATAAAGTGTATATGATATGCTCTGTCTTTTTTATTCTTTTCTTTGAATCGAAAAATTTAATTTTCTTTGACATATACCAATCTTTTTTAATCTAATATATCTAATTATATTATATATCAAGACTCGAGATGTAAGAAAACTATTTTTGATAGACAAAATGTGAATCGACTGATAAGCTCTTTCTATTACTCATTTCTTCTATAAATAACTATATCTTTAGTATTAATGATCTCAATAATTTTTCATTTATGTACGTTCAAAATTAGTTTATTTTATCATATTTGATCAGTTATTTATTTATTTATTATTTTTAATTAAATAAATATTAAAAAATTAAATTATACACACATATTGAGTATGTTTTAATCCCTGGTATATATGATCAATAAGTGCGCACCAGTAATTTTAGTATTATTTGTGAAGACGAGATTGTGTATAAAATATTTTTCGTGGGCTTCTGTGATAGATACTTCCATCAAAATGGGTAACTGCAGGCAACTTAATTAAACATATCTTACAGGGTTATTTACATTAACACTTCATGAGGTTAGATTAAATTATACAAACACTCCCTTATTCTTTTATTAATTTACAGCTACACCCATCAGGGTGTTAGTGTAATATTTTTTACGAGGCGTTTGTATAATTTTTGTCTTTAAATAGGATCCGGTTGTAATTTCAACTACAATTATACTGAGTGTAAACTGTAATTTTATAAAAAAAAATACAAAATATTTATATATTTTGATGTAACTTTTTAGTGTCTTAATATAATTTATCATATTTGGTGAGAAATAGAGGCATAATAGGGTCGTAAAATTCGTATATAAGAAGCGCATTTGTAAGTTAATTCACCTGAGATGAAAATAATGCAGAAAGGGGAGCGTAGAAGTGAAATAATAATGCAGTTTTAATTAGTTAAAAACTGTTTGTTACAGAGCAATCAATAATTACTGTTTGGATATTCATTCATACAAAGCATTCAAACTGCAGCAAACTGTAAAAAAGTAAAAGGGTTGAAAATGAAGTTGAAGCCCATGCTCGAAAAGTGCGACAATGTTGTCGTCACGCGCCGTCAATTAATGAAACACGATAAAGCCTGCTGAGACCAGCGACTCTTCTTTCTTGGCTTCTTAGCAATGCACCTACGCCCACCGTCTTCTTTTTCGTTTTCTATAAATTAAAAGTAAATTATAAGTAGCTTTTTTAAATTTTATTACAATTATATATATATATATATATATATTTTATTATTATTTAAAAGATTAAAATATTTTCTTGAAATTATAGTCCTATGACAGATATCCTTTCATAACAGCCTATTATAAGAGGGTATTTGGTTTGCACCATTAATTTCAAGAGAATATTTATAAATTTTCAAATAATGAGTATGTATTTATAATTATTACAAATTCAGGGGAGTCAATGGTAATTTACCCTAAAATTAGTGATTTGCGTGTAGAAATAAATATTAGTCGCACTGTTTGGGTGGACTTATAAGTTTTTTAAAATATATCATAAGATGTTTGAGAGCTTATATGATATTAAAAAGTGGTTGATAATTTTTTTTTTAGGATGGACTTATAAGATCCAGAAATAAGATTTTTTTTGTTTTTAAACACTGTTCATCGCTACATCAGTACATGCTAAACATTAAACCAACATATTTAAAGTACACAAACAAATAAGACACTATTATTAAAAGTAAACTACCTATCCATGTCCGTGTGACTCGAACTGGCAATCTTTAATTAGTTGCAAGACTAAAAATAAAATATTAGAAACTTATAAACTCTTATATATATACTACCAGTCTATGCACTCGCAATGCATAAACAAATAAAAAAAATCAAGATGAAAATATTACAGTAAGTACAATACCCCCTAAAATTAGGCCAAAATATACAAACACTCTCTTTTTTTTTGTAGAATTATAGTTACAGCCCCAATGGTTGTAGATGTCAACTACACTCCCTATTTAAATACAATTATACCAACACTCTCTGATAAATATTGCACTAACACACTAACACCCCTGAGGGGGTGTGGCTACAACTTTGCAAAAGATAGGGGGTGTTTGTATAAATTGGGGTAATCTCAAAGGGATCAATGTAATTTACCTAAAATATTAATATATATTAACCAGGTCTCAGCTTCGCCAACTAAACTAAGTCTCATTGACAGAAGAATTTAGATTTTAAAAGAGTAAATCACAACAAATTTTCTTTAAATTTGTCATAATTGTAACATATATTTTTTCATTATTTGAAAAATACCCTTTTAAAATTATAAATGTCTAACAAATACCTAATATGACATCCCATTATACGAAGTATTTGTTAGACAATTATTAATTATAAAAGAATATATATAATTTTTAAAAAAAATAAAAGAGTACTTATAATTACAATAAATGTGGGCTTGTATTAATGACACAATTATGAGAGGGAGAAAAGAAGTACTAGAAAAGGACAATACATAGTTACTGATATGTGGCTGTCTTACTGATGTCGGACCTGCCAACATCTACACTTCATTAATTTCAATAATTACAATTTATATACTATTAATTTTCAACACAACAATATAACCATATATTTTAATGTGTCAGGATGTCTTCAATCCTTTTTGAAAACACAACTGTTTCAATTCTTTATTTGGTAAATTATATCTGATTATGCTACCAAAAGTTAAAATTTAATTACATAAGTCTCCCTTTTTTTAATATATATATATATATATATATAATTACTTTTAATTTTCTGTGATTTGGAAAAGTACATTTAAAGTTTGATTCTATCTACTAAATAAGTTCACCCATTAGTCAAATTCATCCAATTTGCTTATGTCAAAAAAAATCTGATAAAAACTCATATTCATCCCCGATTGATTTATTATTGATTTCATGCAAATCATGTAATTTTTTTATGATCTAATTATCCTTATATATCTTCACATATTAATGTATGTAACAAATTGTAGAAATATAAAAATATGAATGAGACGCAACAAATAAGAAAAAAAAGGAAAGGATTGCTTTTTGTGGTGTGTGAACATTGAAGTGAGAGTGTGGTATTGAATTTGAGTCAATAATTAAAAGAACAGAGCAAAGAGACAAATGAGATTTGTGAATTGTTAATGTTAGGTCTTTCACTTTCAGTAGTTTTTGTCTGATTGTGTAGTGAGTAACACTTCTTCCTTATTTTTTGTGTTGGCTGTTTGTAAGTCTTATGTTTCTCAGGCATATGTTGTCCCATTTGCTAGCTATAAACAAATACTTGTACCATTTACTTATTATATATATATATATATAAGGATCATAATAGTTACCGTGTAGACCAATATAAATACAGGATAAATTACAATGAGTGCCTCTATAATTTATTATAATTATAAATATTTTCTCATTTTTTGAAATAATTACAAATACCCTTTGAGTTTGATGATCGTTTAACAAATACTTCTCATAATAGTCCATTGTAGGATAGTATCTGTAATTTTTCAAAAACGATGAGGTATTTGTAATATAAATTATGCGATTTAATGAGAATAACTGATTTTTTCTTGAATGTCATAAATTTATATAGATGTATTGGAGATTGAGACTTAAATTTTGATATGCTGGCAGGGTATGTTGATCAAATCGAATAATTTTCTATTAGATAAATAACTTATTAATTTGCTGGCATGTGGTCGAACCCGGCGCGAATTGAGAAATTCCCTTGCCACAAACCCATATTTTCACTTTTTCAGTGTTATAAAATAATTGAGAATTCTTTAAAAATGCACACAGAGTACTAGTTGGTCGATGAGATTTAGTTTAATTGACAAAAATGAGGTCCCATGCCATAAAAACGTAACTGTACGATATTTTATTATTATTAAAATAGAGAAGTTGCTAAATTAATTAAGGGCATAGTTATAAATATTTAAAACAAACACTTATCACCTTATTGCTAAAACTAAGTTGAAAATAGTTTTTGTTTTACAACTTTTGCTTTTAATCTGCTTAAATTAAGCTGATTTAAATTAAAAGTTATAAACAGCTCTCTATCAACTTTTGCAACTTTTTCTATAAAACTGTGAAGATTAAATTGTTCTTCCAAGACTCCAACGTAATTTCTTTTACTTTTAACTTTCTTTTCATATACCCAGGAAGAAAGTAATTTCCGTATTACTGATTTAGAAGTTTTTTCCCCACCAATCTGACTTACTTAGAAAGTTAGAACGGAGAGGGAACCGACGATTATCTTACCTGATTCTTAATCTGTAAATTATTTTACAATTTATTCTTACCATAAAAGTAGAATTTATTACAAACATCTTTTGGAGTTTACAATCCACATGTAGTTGTTGATGATAAAAAGTGGTGGTTATGCAGATTCATAAATATTGTATTCTAATAAAGAAAAGTAATGCCGATAATGTTGCAGACCATTTGTTACTGTGGAACCCATACTTATAATGTCTCAATTTCAGAACTATTTACAATGTCTTAAAATATTTCATTTTGATATATTATATTCTTTTATTTTGATGAGAATCTTCGCATTCTGTATATAAATTTTATATATAGCGTACTGAAATTAGGAGCCTAAATGACTATTATAAATTATAATAGTATACCACAAATAAGGGATTTGAGTGGTTTATAAGTTCTAAAATCTCCTCTCTCCAACAACCTTGTCTTTTGAGGTCAAAATCATGAGCCCCTGTGAAGTCAAAACGCACAATATCTTACGCGCATCATTTGGTCTCGTTTGAAAAAAACGAGATCGTATATTCGTTTAAGTCCTTTTATTATGGGATGGATGATGTATGACACCAATCGTGTCCGCACATCGCATCAACAAAGAAAAAATAAATAAAAATTTTTTTTTAACAAAAAATAAATAAATAAAAAGTTAGTCTAACAATAAATAAATTGAATTTGATCACGTTTTGGAGTTCATCAAATTACTCCCATATCTGCAGACTAATAAATATAAAAACATTGTATCATTTGAAAAAAAAAAAAAAAAAAAAATCTTCTTCTTGATCATGGGCCATCATATAATTGTCATCACATGAAAGTAAATCCTGACAAGGCACCTGATAATCATACCATTGATTATATTTGTGATAAACATATCTATTGTCCACTGGCTAAATAGAGCGCGTTTGGGCGAACTTACAAGTTTTTAAAATATTTTATAAAATATTTGATAATATTTTTAGAAAAAAAAAATTATAAACTTAGGAGATTACAGGCTCTTCAAAGAAAAGATAAGTAGTTGCCCACTTATTTTAGAATCTTAATAAATTTCTTAGGGTGCATTTTTTGAAAAAAGAATTTCAAATGGATTTCGTTTGAAAAGAATTTAAAATCTATCAATATTCAATAAAATATAGTTAAAATTCAGAATGAAGGATTTGAAATCCTTTACATGTAGAATTACCCAGATAAATTCAAGGGATTATTTATTAAGCATTTAAATTCATAATTTCAAATTATTCGATTCAAATACAACTTCAAGTTATTTACAAAAAAATTATTTGATAAACTTATTTAATTTTAAAATAAGATGTAACATCTAATAAGTTTTAAGCTTAACCAAACACTCCCTTAGCCTAAAACCAAAAGATTTTGGTACAATTTTAAGGGAGGTGGTCCTGCTCATGCCCCAATTTCATATGCAAGCCAGCTTTAATTTCATCTTCTACCAAAACACAAAGAAAAAGAAAGGAAACATGAGAAAAGAAAAGAGGGAGCAAATTATGATTCCAAGAATAAGAGAGTAAGGGCGTTGTCACGCTTTGTGCCCACAAGCCAAGCCTGTCCGAAGTGAAAATTGTCTCTAAACCTATCGAGTATACAATAAAATTCAGCTATGAACAACTCGTTTGGACGAATATACTTGAATTTTTTCGTCGAAACTTATAAGATATTCACTTTATTGATTTTTAGTTTAGAAGGGAATATGAGAGGGAGAGTGGTGGGAAATTGTAATAACTTTCTTGGATCCTGCAACAAACATTGCCCTTATTGTGCCCATATTTATCAAATTGCTGCTGGGCCAAAGATAAAGGAAACAAGGAATGATGAAAAGTGGGGAGAGGGTGAAAACAAAAGAAAAAGGGGAAAGAAATCCAAGAAAACTAAAAGTATAGTAGAGAGAGAGAGAGAGAGAGAGAGAGAGAGAGAGAGACAAAGGTGAAATACAGAAGAAAGCAAAAGAAGAACAAACTGGGACTTGTTATTGTGTGTAGTTGCTGCTGCTGCTGCTGCTCTTGTAAGAGTTTGGAAGTTAGAGATGATGAAAGAATAGCATAGCACTATTACTTAGTATAAGAGACACTAGTTTTGTTTTCTTTCATTCTTCTCTCTCTCTCTCTCTCTCTTCATGCCAAAAACCGCAGCCCACTGAGAGAATTGGTAATCATCATGAAACCCCCTTTGCACCAGAAAAGCAAATCCAACCATCAAAACCTTCCCCACCTTAAATTTACTTCTCTTAACACATCACATTTCTCAGTCATTTCCACCACCAAAATCCCAAAACCATGAACAACCCTTTCTCCCTCTTCCTCCCAGTAGCATTCATCTCTCTATTCTTGATCCTTATTGGAGCATCGTCATTAGTTGTCTCCACCACCACCGCGGTGGAGGTGGCAGCCGCCTCGTCTCCTCCTCTCCAACTTTTGTCGCTTCTTTCGATAAAATCGTCCCTCGAAGACCCTCTAAACACATTCCATGATTGGGATCCTACAACAGCATTTTCCAGGCCCGGATTCCAGCCCGTCTGGTGTTCATGGCCCGGCGTAAAGTGCGACCGCAGAACAAACCAGGTTACGAGTTTGGACCTGTCGGGCCGTAATCTTTCGGGCAGCATACCGACTGATATCAGATATTTGTCCCATCTGCATCATTTGAATTTGAGCAAGAATTCCTTTGTTGGCCCTTTACAGGCTGCTATTTTTGAACTGCCGAACCTCAGAATACTCGACATCAATCACAACTTTTTCAATTCAAGTTTTTCACCTGGAATCTCTAAGCTCAAGTCTCTCACGTTTCTTAACGCTTACAGCAACAGCTTCACGGGCCCGTTACCGGAAGAGCTCATCTACCTCAGGAATCTTGAGTACCTCAACCTCGGAGGCAGCTACTTTGAAGGAGAAATTCCTTCAAGCTATGGTAAATTTTCCAAGTTGAAGTCTCTGTACTTGCATGGGAATTCTCTGACGGGCCGGATTCCAGCTGAGTTAGGCTTCTTGAATCAGCTCGAACATATGGAATTGGGTTACAATTCATATAACGGCGGACTGCCTGCTGAGTTTGCAAGCTTGTCAAATTTAGTATATCTTGATATCTCATCAGCAAATCTGTCTGGAAATCTTCCAGCTGAGTTGGGAAGATTGAGGAAGCTGGAGATACTGTTGCTCTTCAGAAACAATTTATCAGGGTCGATTCCGGTGAATTGGGTTCAGATGGAATCAATACAGATTCTTGATTTATCAGATAATAACCTGTCAGGTGAAATTCCTGGTGAATTCTCAGCTTTGAAGGAGCTAAACACATTATCCTTGATGAACAATAACTTGACAGGTGAAATTCCAGAAGGAATTGGTGAGCTTCCCAACTTGGAAGTCTTGTCTTTGTGGAACAATTCCCTTTCAGGAAGTTTACCTCAAAAACTCGGCTCCAACGCTAAGTTACAACGTCTTGATGTCTCTACAAATTCCCTCACGGGCCCAATTCCTCCGAATCTTTGCCTCAGCAACAAGTTGATCAAACTCATGCTCTTCTCGAACCAATTTGTGGGTGAGATCCCTTCTTCCTTAGCAAATTGCACGGCCTTGTCCCGTTTAAGGATTCAAAACAACAGCCTCAACGGCACGATACCGCTTGGATTTGGCTCCTTGCCGAATCTCACTTACTTTGAGTTAAGCAAGAACAGATTATCGGGTCCAATACCGAAAGATCTTGGAAATGCAGTGAAGTTGGAGTTCTTGAATATATCAGAAAATCCATTCAATTCCGAGCTGCCTGATAACATTTGGAATGCTCCGAGTATACAGATTTTCTCAGCAAGTTCTTCAAATCTCAATGGCAAGATTCCAGATTTCATCGGTTGCAGAAGCTTTTACAAGATTGAGCTAGACGGAAACAATCTCAGTGGCAGCATTCCATGGGATATTGGCCACTGCGAGAAGCTGATTTGCCTGAACTTACGCAGGAATTCTCTGACAGGAATCATACCCTGGGAAATTTCAGCACTCCCTTCCATTACAGATGTTGATTTATCGCACAACTTTCTCACAGGAGCCATTCCTTCGAATTTCAACAATTGCAGCACTTTGGAGAACTTCAATGTCTCATACAATCAGCTGACGGGCCCTGTACCCTCATCGGGCTTAGTCTTTTCAAGTCTTCATCCATCTTCATTCTCCGGGAATGAAGGGCTTTGTGGCGCAATTCTCAATAAAACTTGCCGGACGGAAACGCCGGAAGCCGGGGCGATGGACGTCCCACGGCAGCCCAAGAAGACCGCTGGGGCCATTGTCTGGATCATGGCGGCAGCATTTGGTATCGGGCTTGTCATTTTAATCGCGGGCAGCCGATGTTTCCGCGCCACATACGGCCGTAAATTCGCCACGGACCGGGATGTCGGTCCATGGAAGTTGACTGCATTTCAAAGACTAAATTTCACGGCTGACGATGTGCTAGAGTGTCTCAATATGACCGATAAGATCATCGGAATGGGGTCCACAGGAACTGTATATAAGGCCGAGATGCCCGGTGGCGAAATCATAGCGGTCAAGAAGCTATGGGGGAAGCACAAGGACACAATCAGGAAACGAAGAGGAGTCTTAGCCGAGGTCGATGTCTTAGGCAATGTTAGACATCGTAACATCGTGAGACTATTAGGTTGTTGTAATAACAACCAATGCACGATGCTGCTGTACGAGTACATGCCTAACGGGAGCTTGGACGACTTATTACATGGCAAGAACAAGGGTGACAATTTGGTGGCCGATTGGGTAATCAGGTACAAGATTGCGCTAGGGGTAGCGCAAGGGATATGTTATCTCCATCACGACTGTGACCCAGTAATCGTCCATCGTGACCTGAAACCAAGTAACATACTTCTGGATGCTGAAATGGAAGCACGTGTGGCCGATTTTGGAGTCGCTAAGTTGATACAAAGCGACGAGTCAATGTCCGTTATTGCTGGATCCTATGGCTACATCGCCCCAGGTATCCATTCTTGAATTACTCTTATTTTTCATTTTCTTTGTTAAATTTTGACTTATAACTTATGTTCTTTACTCTTGCCTGACAATATTTGAAATATTGTTGCTATAACATTGACTTCCATTTTAATTCTTTAGCATATATATATATATAGTTTCTTGTGTGGGGTGGGGATGGGGGTGGGGGGTGGTTTGCATGCTTTTCTTGTTGGGCTATTTGGTGGTGTTGGTTTTAGTTGGTGGTGTAGGGTGACGAAATCTGCGTGCATAATGTGATGAGTAGAGTGTCTTTTGCGGTTGATCAGGATAATGCCCTTTGTCTTCTACCTTTGTTTAAACAAATAAAACATGACCTCCATCACCACCAAGAATTTGCTCCCTTTCCACGTCACATACATACATATATATATATATATATATATTTCAAAATCGAATCTTTTTTAGATATTTGCCGCCAAAAAATAAAAATAAAAAAATCCCTCTACCAAAACGAACAAATTAGGATAGTTTATGATGGAATTAGATTATACGTGTAAAAAAATTAAAAAGCATCAAATTTTAATATTCATTATCTTAAAGTCCAACTTGATATACCACATATATGCATGGGTCTAGCTACTTGAAGGAATGTTATTACTCAAATCAAATTAATTACATGATAAGTATGATACACTTATTATATGATTCGATATCTTTCTTGAATTATGCACAAATAATATTAGAAGTATATTAAACTTTTTATATAATTAATTTAAATTTGATCAAACATAATATTTTTAGTTGAAATACTTTTTCAAATTCAAACCAATGGTGGTAGAGTAGTGCTCAGAATGGCATTGGCGTGCAGTAGAGTAAACTAGAAGCGTGGTGGAGCACACCCCCCACCCCACCCACCCCCACTTCATTCTTGTTTGTTTCCTTTTCTCCTCTTTGTCGCCCTGATTTACTACTGTTTCAGTGCATTCTCCACTACCACTGCGCGTGAACTCCTCTTTCCCTTTCTTTTTTCGCTTTTATCATATATACCTCGGACCCACACCAAGATTTTCTCTATTCGTTTAATGATGTCTTAAACCTTTCTTTAGTTTCAATAATTATTACATCCCTTGACTTGGGACTCATTATTTTCAAGCTTCTTACGTCATTTGGGTACAATTAAATTGGCCAATACAAATACTTTGTTCCTCTGAAGATAAGTTACAAGCTCGAATTCAATATAATTAGCAGAGTTTTTTTTTTTTTCTCGGTGCAGAATATGCGTACACATTGCAAGTTGACGAGAAGAGTGACATTTACAGTTATGGGGTGGTGCTGATGGAGATCCTAACGGGGAAAAGGTCGGTTGACGCTGAATTTGGAGATGGGAACAGCATTGTGGATTGGGTGCGGTCGAGGATTAAGACCAAGAATGGTTTGAGTGATGTGTTGGACAAAAATGCTGGTGCGTCGTGTGCTTCAGTAAGGGAGGAGATGATGTTGCTCCTTAGGGTTGCCTTGCTTTGCACGAGCCGGAACCCTGCCGACCGGCCCTCGATGAGAGATGTTGTGTCGATGTTGCATGAGGCCAAGCCCAAGCGGAAGCTGCCCGGGACCGGTGGAGGGGCTGGCAGTGACGGTGTGGTTGATGGTGGAGATTTTCTCGAGCCACAAAAACCGGTGGTGGAATGTTAATATATTTGAATTTCAGGGTTTATCTTTTATTTTTGAGTTGGTTTTGGGTTTTTATTTTTCTTTTTCGGAATTTTTAAGATTATGGGAATTGGTATAGAAGAAGTTGATTTAACGTTTCGATTTTATTAATGAATTGTTCTAGTGTTTACATATTTACTAACTTTGACTATGCGCATGGAACGGACACTCGAGTTTTTCGGTTGGAACACACAAATCTTGGGAACCAAAATTTATATACATCAAAAGCCATATGTATGATAAAGAAAACTGGCTCTATTTATCCATAAATGGCTACAAAATAATAATGTCTGAACCCATTTCGAAAAACACTTAACCAATGTGGTAGCTACCCATTTTACTGATTTTGGGTAGTCTTTTAAAAGTTGTGCATAGATTTAATGTTTTCTAACTCTATTTTAAACTGCGAAAAAATTAAGATTTATGTGTTTTCTGTTTGGATTGTCTCAATCCTATTCTGTTTCAAACCATACTCGAGTACGTATGTACTCATGGTGATCAACTAATCATTTCTAGATTTATCATTCACATGAAACGTACGAATAGGGATATCTATAAATATTCGTCATTTTTATGCTCTAAGTGCAATTTTTGCTGTACTAATATTTATTATGACCTTAAGTATTTCTCCTTTTACGAGTTGTTTAACTTAGACATTATAAAGCTATAACCGGGTCTGTCTAGTGTGGTTCTTTTAGGTTTTTACCTTATAATAGGTACTCTTTTCTATCAGGTGGAATCTGAGCGTACTCACAATATTTAGGAGCATATTTCATGGAATGATATAATCCCAATTTAATATAAAACTACACACATCATTATTCTATATTCCGAGTTTACATGTTAATAATAAAAAATATCTAAAACGAATATGTTCACCATATCAAATTATGGCCCCGCCCTCACTCTGCACTAGGTGTTGAATGGTCGACACGTACATGTCAAAATCTAATCCTTTCGCGTGTAAATCTCAAATCATGCATATATATAATTATATATATGCTTTGTTTCTCTTAATTCTTTTTAAACCAAAATATAAGTAAAAAACATTAAAGTCTCAACTCTTTTTTTCCATCACTTTCACTTTCTTACATCCACATTATATTCCAACACAAATACATTTTTAATTTAGGGTTGAGAGAGATGAGGTTGTTGGTTGGAGAGCCCAATCCGGATGTCTCAATAGACATTAATCAACACTAGATCAATAATTTAAAAATTGGGGTCAAAATCAATCAAAATAGTGACAAGAAATTGGATCATGGGATGCCATCAATTATTATTATTATTATTATTATTATTGTAATTGAATTTTTTTGCTCAAAGTAAGGGGAGCAGTCAAAATGGATCATAATAGAGCTGCAAGAAATTAATGATGTTGTGTAGTCCATGCGCGGGATCAAGTGCTCAATAATCATACCACTTTTGGTTTTCAAACATGATGTCCATAGTTGCCCCTTGCTACTGCACAAACCATCATGCCTTGGATCACCCATTCATGTTATATATGAGATAATTGCGCTCTAAAATTGAATGAAAATTAATATTTATTCTTCATTAACTTATTATTGACTTATTACACGTTAAATAAGTCTTTTTTTCTGATTAAATTATTCTTATAACAGTAAAAATTTACCTCCTCACACGTATTAACGTGTGAAGATGTATAAGGTCATTTGATCATAAAAGTATTTATTTGATTTGCAATAAATCAATAATAAGTCAATTTGAGTAAATATAGATTTTTATCTAATTTTTTTTGTTAATATCAATAAATTTGATTAATTTTGAACAATGGTGGACTTATTTATTAGATAGAAGCGAATATCAAAAATATTAAGTATAATGTCCAAACCACAAGAGATCTATACGTAGATACATGAAATCTCAGGGGAATGGAGTGTAATTATCCCTATATATAGTCTTACTAGTTCCTGATTTTGGAGAGAAATAACTTTTTAAAATTAATGCATCTTAGATTTATTGATAAGATTTTTTTCAATTTATAAAATATTATTTATTCCAATTAACACCCTAAAAGAGTTACTCGCCCGTTGAAAATATAAATTAATTTGTCTTGATAAAAATGAACATTACTACAACCTTGTCAACACTTTTGTAAGCAGTCAATAAATTAAACTCCATTTTTTAGAATTCGTGCTGGGTTAAAATTTGTCAAAAACAAGTTTGTTGACAAGTCAGAACAGATATTGGGAAGAGTTTTTATAATATTATATCAATTTCGTCTTTAAAAAATTGGGTTTCTAAACTGAAGTTGATCGGTGCACTGTTGGGCAAAGTATTGTTCGCTCTCACTTCGTGGAAGCCTCATCGGTTTGTACTTAAAAAGACATCTCGCTAGGGAGAGAGACCTTAAGACTTATATGCTACTCAAACTCAACGTTTGCAATTAAGATAGATTACGTGCCTATATCAAATATGTACAAAATCTATTATAACATCTCAAAATTATTCCCCAAAAATTTAGATGTGCAAAAATGAAAGAGTAAAGCATTATGGATTACATGTAATTTGATCAACCAAATAAACCCTATCCATTCACTTCCTGGACGAGTTGAATGTGATGCACTCTCAAACTTTTCTCTTGAACCTGCAACACCAAATATGAATGTCAATTTTGAATCAAAGTTAGGTCAATAACTTATAAATAAAATTATAGCAATTTATAACACGTCTCGTAATTTATTTTCATACAAATATTTTTTTTTCTTACAAAATGATTGAAACATAAAAGACAACAAAAAATTCTTAGTCGAATCAACCAATCACAGAGCAAACATATGACACTTGCTTTGTGATTAGTCACTTTTTCTGAGTTGTACATCAATCACACGACAAGTATTATACTTGTCATATAATTGATTCAAATTCGACCGAGTCAGGTTCGGGCAAAAATTTCTCGTATATAACTTGTGAATATCTCCTAAACAAACACAGTGCATTTTCATAAAATGGGCTTTTGGGCCAAACTTATTGGGCTTGGACTTGGTGGAAGAAGATGAAGCAGGAAGTGTAAAATTACCTCTAGAGATGCAACCATGCTCACCCTATTCTCCAATTCTTGAAAGAATTGCTTCTGTTGCTTTAGCATAATAGAGAGTTCCGTCAGAAGAAAACATGTTCTCTCAACCTTGTGAACCACAAACACTACCACTGTATTAGTTTGTGCATCAATCATCTCCACAACATAATGTAACATTCATCATTATATATATAAGGTAAAATAAATTACACCCACTTTCCTTAAAATTTGATATAATTATAAATACCTTCTTGTTATTTAAAAAGTTACAAATACTTTCTAATTTTACCGTGTCTCATCGGAGGTAAATCATTCTTCATTTTCTTCCCTTTTTTTTTTAAAAATATAACATCCATGATCAACTATGGATTTCAAATAAGAGAACCTAGTCCTCATCACAATTAAAAATGAAATAGAATCATCACAATACCTGTGAATGCATGTCCAAAATCATTGCTTCGATACCTTCCATCACTCCCATGGCCATCGACATGGCATCATACACAGACATTACATCTCCCTAAGTAAAACAATATGAAACAAGAATTAACAAATATATTGAATCGTAATAAAAATCCAAGTAAACATGAATTTTCATTCAAAATTTATTTTGTTCATATTTGCAGATTCCACGAATTAAAAAATTTATTTATTTGGACGGAACAAACGTCAATTATACTAAATATAATTTTCAAAGCTTTAGGAGATAGTGGTGTAACTAATAAAAGAGCATCCATTCTTATCGATTGAGCCAGGACATAAAATTGTTTTGGGGTAAGTGAGTGTGTATATATGAGTAAGAAGGCGAGAAGAAAGTATAAGGTACCTCAGCATTTTGGAGAAGAGGAAGGCAAATTGATATGGCGGATAGTTTCCTGACCACTCTGCCGACAGCCTCGACGTTCTTGGGCTCAAGTCTCGACCACTCATTGAGCAACCCCATTTCTGAGTTCATTACATGATACAGTTTGAGTTGGCGTTTGAGCTTCTGAATAAGTACTCGCTTCTCCATCATTAAGTTTCTCATCATCGAAATTCTTGCCCACACATTCAACAACTTTTTCTGCATTTCCATAATACCCCACATCAACCAAACTTCCTTTATTTACTACTCATTCATTCAAATTCTTAATCCATTTTAGTCCTTAAATTTAAAAAAATATCATATTTGTCTTTATTTTGGGCAGAAAAAAGTATTTCCACCCGTATTGGTGCTTACTTAAGAGTTATTCCCACGAGTCCCAGTGGTGCCAACAAAATATAGAGATAAAAAGTAATTGCGAGAAAAATGACTGTAGTTTATATGTTTTTATGTCAAATCGACATATAAAGAAAAAAATCACAAATATGATAGTTGAAGTTACATTAAGTTTTGTGGTTGTATATCAAGTTAACATGTGGTTGACTTATAATATTTAATTAAATTTTATTTTATCATTTTAACATATTGATGGAATTATGATAATTGATATGGCAATATTTAAACGAGTGTTGACAAAATATTAATTATTTTTAATTACATTGACATTTTAATTATTAAAATGATAAATTACACTTTTAGTTATATTTATTTTATTATTATTTAAAAAATTATATGTACTTTCTGATATTGAAGATGATCAGATAAAAAATTTTCTGAGACAGTCCAAAATAGGAACTACCAACGTACATAAATCGAGAAGTTGAGCAAAAAATGAGTACCTGAGCCACTCTCTTGACGGCAGCCATTGACGCCTCAGCTCGAGCATTCGCGAATCTCCACTGCAACAGCCTATTGTACGCCACGCGGAACCGGCGGTACTCTTCTTCCAATAAAGGCGAAACTTTCTTCTGCCGGAAGTACTTCAGAACCCCACCCACACCCCCGCCACCGCTTTTCACTTCCTGTTTCATCAATTTCTCGTAGCTCGCCGGAGACTTCGGCACCGGAGCCATCGCCACCGGCGCCGGAGAAGAACAAGGCAAGGACCTACCGGGGGACAACGCCCATGCAGATGGAGAAGTGGAAGCCGATCGCGTTCTCCTTGGCACCTCTATCTTGCTCATAGTACGCGGCAGAAACCTAACTAAACCTCCGTCTTCGATGGCGTCAGCCGCCTCCTGCTTCCACTGTGTTTTCTTCGCTGAAGTCCGAGAATTTTCTACCCTTTTGGAGGTTCTGGAGTATCTCGTCGACGTCAAAGCATTCGTTTTAGCAGGTGAAGAGTACTCCACCGCCTTACTTCCGCTCTTGCTCCGGAACAAGCGGGGGGAATAGCCGTCGAGCCCGGCGGCGTGCTGATGCCTGCGAGATTGTGATTTCTCCATGTTCAAATTCAAAGGTGATGTAATTTTTCAACAGTTGAGAGAAATATATAGAATCCATGGACGTGGAAATTAATATTAATTCTTACCTAACATGAAGTTATAAATCAGGAAGAAAGTTGGGAGCACGTCGGTGTACGGGCGACGGCTTTCCGCCATGTTTGAGATCAAGGACTCCACGAAGCTGATTAATTTATGGGAAAATTTCACTTTGCCCCCAAACGAAATGCATATTTGTCAATAAGCCTCCTATAAAGCAAGAAAAAGCACTGTGACCCTATAATCTTTTTAGCATGACCACTTTTCCCCATCAATTTCCACACCATTTTTTAGCACTTCAATCCTTTAAAATTGATTTATTTATGCAATTTGTGGCCTAAGATACTTTTTCAAGGAATTAAAATCCCAGATAACGTAAATGGAAAATCTTAGTGAAAATATAAAAAAAAAACTCTTAAAATTTGATTGTAAGAATAAGCTTAAAATGTTTGTATTAATTTGGAGTTTTCAATAACTTTATTACTCTTGTGATGTAGGGGCAAAATGGAATTTTATATGAACGCTTTGAATGGGCAAGATCCATGCTTTTTCAGTACGCCCATGGTCCGTCATGTTCTGAAACCTAGTATGCACGATTCATGATGATTGTTCAATTATTTTTCATTATTAAATTACTTACAACCTGAAAATATTTATAAAAACGAGCATTCATGTCTCATATACAACTTTTGACATCATAAATATTCTTATTAGATTTTCTCTTATTCAGACCTTACTGATTTACATATGGAGGGCTATAAATTAGTTTTCCCAATGTTGTTCTCACTTATTATTTTCGTACAAGACACACAACTGTATTCTTAACTTAACTAAGCATGTCCAAATTTTAAATAGCTTTTAAAAATTTAAACTCACGTCACTGTGGAATTTTTAATTTAGGTGTTATGTATATTTTCAGTGACCTTATTTTTATAACATTTTAGATTTTATATATATATTCCGAGAATGATAATTATGAACAACACTTTTATCGTGATGTCGTCCTGAATATTGTAGCACATATATGTGCAATTATATAGTCTAATATAATTAACATAATTAGAGAATGTCATGGTTATTTGGTATCACCTAGGAAAATACAGTAAAATCTCTATAAATTAATAATTTTTGGACCATAAAATTTTATTAATTTAGAGAGATATCAATTTATTAATAAATTAATATTTTATTAATTAAAAAGAGACTTTTTAAATTCAGCAAATTTAGTACATATGTATTGAAAATATATGAATTCATATATGTAACATTGATTGTATTCATACATCAATCAATTATTTGTAACTAATTAAATATATTCATGTATAATATCAATTCATTGTATACAATTAACTATTATATTCATAACGCATGTATCAATTCATTGGAATTACTTAAATATACATGTTTATGTTAATTCGTTGCACATAAATAACTATTATAGCCAATTAAATATATTCATGCATGATGAATGAAACATATACTATATAAATCTCAATATGAAAATAAAATAATTTATAACACCTAACCATGTCTTCTCATATAAAAGGCATCACAAAATCATCCATGAATGATCAAATGCGTAAAGCATTACAGACTTCATATTTTAGCAAGTTATCATAATATATTTATAAATGTAATATTAATGAATTATTAATTTAGAGTCTTAATGGGACCTAATATTTATAAAGAAATTTTTTAAAAAATTATTATCTTATCGAATTTGATGATTTTTTACAAAGGCCCAAGTCGGGTCAAGAAGATTTTATTATTTTAAAGAGTTTATTAATTTATAAAGGTTTTACTTTAATGCAAATACATTAAGGATTATTTTTGGATGAGAAGAAATATATATACATCTCAAAACATGTATGAACAATGAAGATATAATTACACAAAACCCCCATGTTATGTAAAATTAGCTAAAAACTTTATTGTATAATTGAAATAGGTAAAAAAACTCTATGTGTTATGTAAATCCCAAAAAAAGCCCCATTTTAGTCTTAATGAAATACGAAGAATGTACTAAACTTGGTAGTTGTGCGAGTATTAATATTGTCTTCTTAATTTTT
This sequence comes from Sesamum indicum, assembly GCF_026168435.1. Classification (NCBI taxonomy): domain Eukaryota; kingdom Viridiplantae; phylum Streptophyta; class Magnoliopsida; order Lamiales; family Pedaliaceae; genus Sesamum; species Sesamum indicum. Next base: position 13,903,866 of record NC_142660.1, on the reverse strand, counting down.
AACAATAAATGCAGTGGGAAATGACAAAAATACCCCATTTAGACCAACATTACACTTTATCATTAAAAAAATAGAAATTAAATAAAAGCTTTTAATTTGATGTTAGGTAATAATTGTATATTATTAACTAAATTAAAATTATTATTTAAGTTAAATATATTTTAATAGTTTGTATTTATTTACAGAGTATATCAATTTAATATCAAAATACCAAAAAAGTTTTTTTTTAATTATATTATTTACTATAAATAATATTTAAATCAAATTTATCATTATATGTATTCAACATAAAAAATTAAACTTATATGTAAATAAAATATAATATTTTTTAATTCAATTTTTATTGTTAGAAAATAATGTGAATTTTTTTCTCTTTTTTTTTTTCTTCCGCCTCTAACCCTGGAGTCGACTGTCGACAACCACAAATTAGGACCTGCGACGGTGACGAGTATCTTCTGGTGAGGGATTGCACCCTTATGTTGCATGGGTAACATTACCATCACTCAGAGATTGTCGTCACCACTGAAGCAACGATCATTTATCGATGCTGCTTCGCTTGTATATGTATGCACACATTATATATCATAGATATATAATTATGTATATGTGTAAATAAAAAATATATTTATATACTTATACAGTTTATATATTTTTATCATTAAAAATCAATGACTTTTAAAATAAGAATATATTAAAAAAAGAACAAAATTTTAACACGTTAAAGAAAACAAACGGTGGGGGATTGTGTGCATTATTTTAAAAAATACACAACTCTTTTTGCTTATTTTATTAATAAAGGGAGTTTTCAGTTAATTTTGCATAACAACGGGAGTTTTATGTAATTACGCAATAATCAACGTATTGTAATGTTATATGGGTATAAATTATATATTTTTATGATTTTTAGTTAATCTTTTGGAATGAAATTTTCTAATAGCAGGTAACCAACATTGCCAAACACGGCCTTAAATATTTGTTCCCGCCCATTCTCCCCCAGAGTGACTGAGTGAGTGCTCTGTAGCCTCTCAGTCAGTCGCTGCTACGCGCCAAGAGAGAAGCAGAGGGAGCCCCACCAAATTCTCTTGCTTTTCTTCGTCACGCTCGTTTCTTCTTCTCCCTCAAGAGCAAAACTAAGGCCCCAAAAGCCTGAAGCTTCACAGCTTCAATGGCGGATCCTAGGGTTTCTACCGGTCCAACCCATGTCCCGAACCGTCCGCAAGCCGGTATCATATCCAGAATCCGCCTAGAAAATTTCATGTGCCACAGCAATCTCGAAATCGAGCTTGGCGACTGGGTCAATTTTGTCACTGGTCAAAATGGAAGTGAGCTCTCCATTCTCTCTCTCTCTCTCTCTCAAGCCCACGAATGCACTCTCCCCTGTTCTTGGATTATGCTTATGTATATATGCTCTTTTTTTCTTTATTTCAATTGTAATCTTTATAGGAATTGTTTCATGTGTAGGTGGGAAAAGTGCTATATTGACGGCGCTCTGTGTAGCATTTGGGAGCCGGGCTCGTGGCACGCAAAGAGCAAATACAATGAAAGATTTTATAAAGACTGGCTGCAGGTTTGGTTTTATGTCAGACAAAAAATACCATAAGTATTTTAGGATGGTTGGTTTGTTATAAAGTTAGAGATTTATGTTTAGAATGCATCAAAAGTTTGAAATTAAGGTTTTGCTTGAAAAAGCATTGCATGTGTGTGCATCAGTGAACTTGCTAGTTTATGTGTATTCTTCCTTCGTTAACGATTCAATTCCATATTTCTCTTTCTTCTACAGGGTGTTGGCTGAATGAAATATCCTTTTCAAGCTCACACATCATGCTAGGGAAGATGTTGGTGTCATGAAATCACTTGCTTGTTTGAATTGAAAGTTATCTTTTCATCATCTTTTTCCAAGTTGCTTTTTGATCTTCTTCTCTAATTTAGTCCCTTTGTTTCACCTGTCTAACAAGTGAAATTGATGGGTGACCCCCTAGTGGAAAACTCATGGAACACCTTTGAGTTATTTTATGCCTATCATGCATCTCAGTCTTTACAACGGGCTACTTATCTTTTACATTTCCTTAAACATCATTTTGCTGGAATTCAGTTGGTAAATTACTTTTTGCATGATTTATTATTAAATTGTGTGATAAGCCTCTTTTTCTCCATGTTTCTGGATAAGATGGTTTACTCTTACTCATTTGCAGCCATGCACTTGTTCAAGTTGAGATAAAAAATCAAGGAGAAGATGCTTTCAAGCCAGAATTGTATGGAGACTTCATTATTGTGGACCGTAGAATTTCAGAATCAACAAGTTCCATCATATTGAAAAACAGTCAAGGTTTCATTCACTGGGTCTTTGCTCTTATTTACTTCGGTTATCCAGGACCACAGAATGCTTAATATCTCTAGAGAATCAAATGTTGCTTCTACATTCCGAAAAATGTAAAAGTGATATGAGAATTTGAATTCGTGCCATTATTACTTTACTTTCAGTGTCGTGCTTCTCTGTGTTTAAGTGCTTTAAGAAATCAGCTTCCCGTCGTCCATGTTTTATCACAAGAAAGTTACAGTTTTATGAATGAAAGCTCCTGATGAACTTTGGTACAGTTTTATGTCTGAATAGAAGTTCACTCCCATGTATGTTCCTTGTGACAGAGTAAGGTTATAGTGGTTGGTTATAAACCTGTATTATTCTATCACCATCCTGAATCAATACCGAAAGAGGAATGATGCCAGACTTTTATTACCATGTGAATAGATAGTACTATAAAATTTTTATTCTTTCTGGAATTCCTGGCGTTTTGGATTGCTTTTGTTTCCATATTTGGAACCATCATCCCTCTTTTCTTTATGTTTTACCGTTTCTATTTGTTGAGAACTTGCATAGTTTTTATTCTTATGACTCCTTCTAATTGCCTGTTTTCCAGGTAGGAGGGTTGGTACCAGGAAGGAGGATCTTCGTGAGATTGTAGAACACTTCAATGTGAGTGTTACGGACCACTTTCATATCTTCATCTATTCATCAAAAGAGCAAACTTCTGCTTTTACTACTCTCTGCAAATTTTACTTCCTTTCCCTTCATTTATATCTTGGACGGCCCTACTTTTATGCTTGATGCATGATATGGACATTGTTTCTTTGCCCCTAATTCAAATACTAGGTTATGTTTTTGGCTTCCTATAATGTAAAAGTATGCAAAAACGCATGCTTCTTAAAAGGAAAAAGTATCTTAGTGCATCCAACATGGTAAAGTATATTAATAAATGATATATGGAGCACCTCATTAACATTTAATGTTGCATAAATAAGGAATATATATACTTGTGATTATTTCCTGTAATTTTATTTTATTCCACCTATTCTATTATTGTCCTTGAGATTGGAGGACTTCAGCACATTATATCCTGATTTCATATACTTATTTTGTGGTCAATGCTTTCTAGCTACTGAAATTGGTTTATTAATACAAATTTGTGCTGAAAACTTTAGTGTAGTTATCCTTGCGGGAAGAAGGAGAAAAGGGCAGAAGTTAGAAGCAAAAGGTGTGGGAAAGCAATGTTATGCTCCTCTGTTCTAAGTCGTATTGTGTTGAGCCCATATAGGGAAGGTTGTGAAAGAAACTAGTCTATGAGTGTTCATATTTTGAATGCCAAGTAGGAAATTGAAAGGAAAAGTATACAGCTACTTGGTTGTCCATTTGGGCTATATGTTCTTCAAGTCATTTCTTTCTATCAGCTTTCTATAGCATGTCTTGTGCCACTAGAGATGGCTGAGAAAGAACCTGGCTTTTGGCCTATATTTCGTTGGTTGGCTATTTTCTGATCTTTTTATGCTGTTATGCAATAGCAACAATGCAATGTTTCATACTTTTTCCCCAAAAAGTTGTAATTTTTTATGCTTAAGCACGTTTGGTAGTGACTTGTGCTTTTGCTATGTAGATTGATGTAGAGAATCCATGTGTTATCATGAGCCAGGACAAGAGCAGAGAATTTTTGCATTCTGGGAATGCAAAAGATAAGTTCAAGGTACAAAGTAACTTCCTCTAACTTCAGCAATCAGGATGTTTAACCTGAAAAAGTTCTTCTGTACACTTGGCAAGTGCTTATATTCTGCCGTATACTCTTTTTTGCCCATTCATTTGTGAACCATTAGCATATTTTTTCATATGGTGAAGTATTGCACTATTCCGTGATCAAGCTTGATGAATAAATTTTGTTAAAGCCAGCAACTAACACCAGTTTCACAGTTCTTTTTCAAGGCAACTCTCCTTCAACAAGTGGATGATCTATTAAAAGGTATTGAAAAACAACTACATGATGCAAAGGCCCTGGTTAATCAGTTGGAAGAGTCACTGAGACCGATATTGAAGGAACTGGATGAATTGCAAGAAAAGATCAAAAGTATGGAATTTGTGGAGGAGATATTACAGCAGGTGCAGTTGTTGAGAAAGAAACTAGCTTGGTCATGGGTATATGATGCTGACAGAAAACTTGATGCGCAACATAAATTGATCGAAAAGCTAAAAGGAAGGATACCCAGCTGCCAAGCACGGATTGACAAGCAGCATGTAGGTTGCTTGATGTAGCTCTCATGGAAATTTCTTATTTTTCGTCTCCACAGTGTAAAAGCATATTCCAAAAACATCTTATTTGTTTAACTTATGTTCACTGAGGCATGAAAATTGGCTAAGAGGGAGGCTACGGAAGTTATTGCATTGGTTTTTAGGGCATTATGTGTGGGTATTGAAGGATATATGAGGGCTAAAATGCCCTCTCTATGCCCTCATTATGGAACCCTGATCGGAGTAATGGATAACCTCAGTAGCAATGGGGGGAAAATCAAGCACCTTGTTCTTAGGAGTGTATTCGTTGGGAAGTTCTTATTTCCAAGGGCATGATAAGACAAAGGGGGTTGTTAGTGCATCCAGACTGCCAGTTCGTTTGACCCCCATTTTCTTGTACCAAATTTGATCTTAGTGGTTGGTTCTATGGAATTTGATAGAAAGGCTTGGTTGACTGGAAAATTTTGTTTGCTTGATTTGCAGCACAAGATGGAAGAATTGGGCGATAAATTGTCAAAAAAGAAAAGTCAGATATCTAATATGATAGAAAGGACATCTGAAGTGAGAAGCATGAAGGAGGATTTGAAGCAGAACCTTTCTATGGTGAGATGGTTAATGGGTATTTTGCATTTTCTGAATTCTAAAAGTATGTATATCTATGTGGCTTATCCTAGACAGTGAATTAGCTATTTCTTATTAGTTTTCAAAGACTTAAGTGTATCCTTTAGTCGTTTCTCCCACTTTTTATAGTACTAATTGTTTCATTTTCCTCAAAATGATCTTGCATTCTTCCCTTGTGAGGAAAGCCATTGTCTCTGTGTACAGGAAAACTACAATTTTCTTCTGGTCTTTTGCCCCTTCTCAAGTTCAAAATTTGACAAAATTCTTTCTGCATCTATTTCATTGTTTATTTATCTTGTGATTAAGTGCTCACAACTCGTTTTCTTATACATTCATGTGTTATAAGTTAAGTTAATTACGGTTTATAGTGGTGTTGCAATTACAATTAGGATCCTCATGCCCGAAGCTTTTATCCTAGGCTGTGAAGGAGAGACTTGAGCTAGAAAGTGAACAAAATCGCAGGACTAGGCAAATCCAGAAGATGGTTGAACGGGTCAAATTGCTTGAGCAACAGATTCATGATTTGCATGAGCAGTATATGAAAAATACACAGGTAATATGCCTACTTTACATCTTTTATTTTACTCACTGACGTATGATAGTGGAAACTCTGAGTCCGTTCTCTTTCCGTGAAGCTTATATGGGAGCTTGGGAATTGTTTTCAGGTGTATTTGAATGATTTGATGTATCTTTTGACTTAGAATCCATGTATATGATGATGGTATTAACCAGATATGATGTGCCAAATTATATGAATGGATAGCCTTATTACGTGTTTCAGAATATTATCTTTGATGGTTAAACTAAATGTGATAGATAAAAAGGTTGATTTTACTTTTGACCTTGATTTTTTCAATTTGATCACCGGTGAGGTAAAGTTGCTTTGTTTCCGAGTTTATGCATCTCAAGTATTTTTGTTTTCTAAAAATGTACAATCCCCAATGGTCAAATCCCGCATGGTAAAATGAGGATGTAATTGCCAATTTGTTTAGGTAAAAACTGAAACAAAAACTTAATTTTGAATTCGTGTATGAAGATATTTGATGAATATGAGTTAAAGAGGCTTCAAGTTTTATGTTGGCACTAGACATCTTCCAGCGGAGAAATACACAAATGGTTTTTGTGCTTAAGGATAAAACAACTTTAACATTTATGATGCATCACCTCAATTTTAATGTTCTCAAGATTGATAGTCATGCATGTAAGCCAGTTTAACATATATTAATTTACAATTAGCGAGTATATGCCATTAATATCTGATTGGCCATAGGCTGAAGAGAATGAGATGGAGGAAAAGCTCAAGAAACTCCAAGTTGAAGTAGATGAAGTTAATGCTAACTATCAGAGGTAGCATTTCAAATATCAATCACATTGATATGCGTGTGTCTTTATGCTTTTTTCCACTTTGAATCCAATGATCTGAGTAAATGATTATCGTCTTGTTCTTTTTGATGGGTCTGATTATATTCAGATTGAAGGAAGAGGAGGATGAAATGGCACAAAGGATAGCTATGCTAGAAAATGAAATAGTAAAAATTACCAATCAGGTATAGAAACTATATCATACTTTTTTAGTCTGATGGTATCTTCATGGTTCTTCAACTTCTTGTTCATACCTTTACACCATACTGCATGCGCTTCCCCTTCCTCTTCCCACCCAGGAGCAGCAAAAAAGAATTAGAAAGCATGAACTGGCAGTAGATATATTTGAAAAATACTGAACAAATATTGCTGATGTCTTCTGATCTTTCCCTATCCTCATGGTCATGGTTTAACAAATGGAATTCCAGCAGGTTTATTGTTGGTATTGCATGCTTAGATACTTCCTGGTCCTGTAAGCCTTTTTTGGTGTGGGACGGGTATTCTTTTGCAATCTCATTTAGTCATTTATGATTAATTTGATTCAATTTCAGATAGAAGATGTTGAGAGAACCCATCGAAATATTTCTTCGCGTATCCGTGAGCTCCAAATGCATCAAAGAAACAAGGTGAGAGAATCTTGTTTCAGATACTCAATTTAGTTTCTCAACCCAGTCCTATTTTCTTCATCTTTGTTTTTGCTTTATATAAGTCAATATAGGCACTGCACCTGTCATGTGAATTTTTTATTTGTATAATCTCAAGCATCTTCTGTATCATCCCTTTATTCTCCAACTTTTATTGCTTTTGCCTTGAAGGTTACTGCATTTGGAGGAGGTCGAGTGGCCAGTCTCTTGCAGGCCATTGAGCGGCATCAACATAAATTTAGCAGCCCACCAATTGGTCCCATTGGTGCTCATGTGGTAAAGTATTGGAGTGACACTGCATGTTTTACTCTGCATGAATGCAAAATGGCTGAATGATATTGAATATCTTGTCATAAATTAACCATTGATCACGTTACAGTTCATGTATAACAACCTACATGTAATCATCATTCCGCTGCTACTGTTTATTATCTATTTCTTTTTTTCTTTTTTTTCTTTTCTGCTACTGTTTCTTATCTATTTCTTTTTTCCTTTTCTTTCTTTTCTGTGTGCTCTCTTTCTCACTCTTCTTTTGGTTTTGAATATGGTATAATTTTCATCCATACATCTTAAGAACATACTTGTCAATGAGGTCCATACGGATATCCATAATTTACTGTTGGTTTCAGCTGCCCAATTCCTTCTTTTCCATATTCTCGCAGAGGGAGTGCCATCATATATGCCATTTCAGCATGAAAGCCTATATCCCCGAGTTAGGGAAAAATGAATAATGCATTCCTTGAATGAAAAGTCAAAGTTAAGAGAGCTGCTGTCTTGGAGTGTGTGTATATGTTTTCATAATATATGAAAATATATGTAATATGTATGTAATGTATATACAAAATATATATTATATATAAATACATATATGCACATCTATATAGATATAAAAGGAAAAAGGTGGGATTTTTTCTTTAATTCAAATTTTGAACAAAGGGTGAAATGGTCAGTGATTTTCTATTTTTTATGCTTTCACCGGAGGTGGAAATATGTCTTTCCACATTTTCTGGCTCCTTTTCCAACTGACTGGTAGTTTGTGTAATTATGCGAAAGGGAGGGGTGGTTTGTATAAATTCGCTGAAAGTCAAACAGTGTAGATGTAATTTATCCTTTTATATTTTTGTGTAGCAGTTCACATGAGCTGCAAGGATCTGCTGAACTCAATGTTTTTCAATCATAGTACATGAATGGGAATACATGTATGATTGGTATTATTAGTTTTTTTTTTCCCTAATTTATTTCTTCTAGTAAAATGTTAGTTTAATGTCGATTTAATTCCAGTTTGAAAATGTGGCTAGGTCACTTTGGTTCTGAGTATAACTATAGCTTTTCATGCATGAGACAGGGTGTTCTTTTTTAATTAGTGTTGCTGTTATCTTGAGCCTGCTTGCTGACTAGCTCCTTACTTTTTGTTGAATTATTTATCACAGAAATTGGAAGATGGAGAAATGTGGTCTATAGCTATTGAAAATGCAGTTGGCAGGGTGCTCAATGCTTTCATTGTGACAGATCACAAAGATGCCCGTATTTTGAGAGCATGTGCAAGGGAAGCAAACTATAACCACTTACAGATTATCATATATGACTTCTCCAGACCAAGGTATGGCTAGATGCATATCTCCAATTTCCAGTTATCTTTGGCCAAGTGACCTTTTCTAATTGTTGACCTTTGGTCTATTCGTAGAATTGACATTCCAAGACATATGCTTCCCCAGACTAATCATCCCACTGTATTCTCTGTTATGGACTCTGACAATCCTACGGTGCTCAATGCGTTGGTTGATGTGGTAAAATTTGCACTTTCTTGCAGCTCCTATTTTGACTTCTATATCTAATTGTTTTGAATTTTATATCTAAGTGACTTTAGAAGTCAGTTCGTTCTTATGTAACCTAGTATTACATTTATTTTTTACCATCTCGTTACTTTTATATATTATTCTACTGTACATATTTTTACATTTCGGAATGTAGTAGAGAAATGTGCTTGTTGAGAAATGGATTCTGCTGGTTCAATACTGTTGTAGAATGTGGTGTTGACTTTCAGACACACCTGCTTTTTGCTTACTTTATTTTGTCGATCTCTAATCACTCAGTTCTAATTTCTTCACCATGATGTTGTGAACACTGTTTAAATAGTCTGTATTTCTTGTAGGCTAGTGCTGAGAGGCAAGTGCTTGTTAAAGATTATGATATTGGTAAAATTGTTGCCTTTGATCAGAGGATATCAAATCTGAAGGAGGTTTACACATCTGATGGGTACAAGATGTAAGATAACAAGCGAACCCATCACTCAATCTCCACCGACTAAAATTACTGGTGTATTTTTGTTTTTTGTTTTTGATTGTTTTTCTATATTTTATGTTATGGAAATATTTAGATGTATTATGTATCAATCTGTTGGATTGTTAGCCTTATGCATATCATGTTTCAAGTTGTTTGATGCTAATAAATGAAAGAATCTTTAATTATTCCATGTATGACAATAATGAAGTCTGAATTTAGCACACTGCACGGAATACTGACTTAAAGTGCTAATCTTTTTGGAGTCCATCTTCCGCTGCAGGTCTGTTGAATATTTTGATTCTATATTTTGCCATGATAAGTTCTATTCACTATTCATAGGAGCTGTTTCTTAAGTTATTTTAGCTAAAATGTAAAAATATAGACCAGAGCATTCAACTTTTGCTATTATCCATCCAAGTTCTGTAATTTGCTTCAATAAGGTAGCAACTTCAAGATAATGATGATGGGAGCTCGTTTGCAGGTTTTCCCGTGGTTCAGCCCAAACCATTCTTCCCCCCAATAAAAACTTGAGAGGTGGTCGTCTTTGTGGTTCATTTGATAACGAGATTAAAAATCTCGAAAGAGACGCATTAGAAGCAAAAGAGAATGTTCAAAAAGGCCGGGGAGTAAAACGTGGTAAGGAGGAAGACTTAAGGAATCTTCGAGACATGTTAGGCAGTGTGAAGGTATCCCCTTGCCCTCCAAGATTCCTTGTTAATAACATACTAAAGCTGATTTCAATTATATGCATGTAACAGTGAAAAACAGGCTGTCATCTATTAGGGTCTTTTAACATTCCTAGTGGTTGTGAATAACAGTTCTGATATGCATGTGAACTTAGACCTGGAATGAGTTCAAAGATATGACAAGCTAAGCTGAGTGGCAATGGGAGTCTTTGATGTTGGAATATGATTGTCCCATTCCATGGGACAAGAGACCCTACAGTTTAACTTTTCTGAAAGCAAACGGGTGAAGAAACTGTGATATTTGACTTCATCTAGAAAACTTTTATCATGAAAACTGATATGATTGCTTTGCATGATAGAATGACTTCTAGTGAGACTCTTTTACAGCAAAATACACCAGTACTGGCAATAGAGATAACTGCTTCCCAGGTTCTGTAAAGATTTCTTTTGCTAAACTGACCATGCGATATTCTTCAAGCCCGCAGGGCTAGTAACATGTTAATGCAACCATATTCTTTTGAAAAATGCTGAAAACAATCATAATGTTTGGTTTTGCTTTTAACTTGTTTTGGGGTGTTTTGTGAAGATAGAGAGAGAAAAATAAAGATAAATAAAAATAAGTTAGAGATAGTGTGTATGTTTGGATTTGTTTTTGAAGATAATATAAAATAAGTATGGTATGTTTGATGTTGGGTAGTGGGGAGACAAAAAATACTGTTCATTGTCAAATCATGTCTCTTTTATATATTTTTATATATATGTATGTGTAAAAATATATATAATTTATTTAGTTGTGAGTGATTAAAATAAATATTATTTTTTAATTAATTATATTTTTTGGACAAAAAATAATTAAAACTATTTTAAAATAATCAAAAATATATTCAAAACTTACAAAATCAAGCAAGACAAACATACACTATATTTTGGCCCATCTCAAAGATGGGCCAAAATCGAAACCAAACATACTGAATATTTCTTTACATGTTTTCCCAGTTTCTTTACTCATGAAATTGGAGTTTTATCATATAGTGCTGAACACAGAAGCAGTATTTTGCACTTTGAAAGATTGTTGTGTTAATATATAAATTGTGTCATGAAATTGATCTTCTCTAACATATAGTGGTGAACAGAGGCAGTATTTGCACTTCGAAAGATTATTGTGTTAAGATATCAAATTCCAATCATATAATATCAGCGGAAGTGTAAAATAATACCAACCGCATGCAATGTGCTGAATTTATTGTTATTTTATGTGAAACATGGGAAATTCGTGCTGCTAATTTTGGTTTATTCAGAACTTTTGCTTGGCGTCCTGATCCTTATAAGTTATAACTGTAACTTCTTCCAGAGAAGGCGTATCCATGTCGAGCGGCAACTTAGGACTAAGGAATTTGAGCTGGAAGATATGAAAAAAATGCTTGCCTCAGAAGCTAGTGCTGCACCTGCATCTACTGTGGATGAGCTTCACCGAGAGATATCTGTCTGTTTTTTGGACTACTTTCTAAAGCTAATCTAGTTAGAGTTTATGTGGAGCTCTTCTCTATATCATAAACTACTTGTCTTCACATTCTCTTGCTCGGAAATTATGTGCAGAAACTGCATGATGAAATACAAGAAAAGGAAACTTTGCGGGAAGAACTTCAGAAGAAAGTGAATGAAGCAGGAACTAAAGCTAAAGAGCTCAAAATGTCGTTTGAAAATCTGTGTGGTAATCCTGATCTTTTTTTCAAATGTTATGTTGAGTCCTTGTGGTTACTGTTCTTTGTGCCCCATTATCGAATGTTTATAATGTAGAGTCGGCGAAGTCCGAAATTGATGCATTAGCAGAAGCAGAGAGCGAACTGATGATGATAGAGAAAGATCTTCATGAAGCAGAAGCGGTCGATTTCTGTTACCTGCTTATATATTCTCTCCCTATTTTAGTTATTCTGGCTGTAAGTTTTTTGAAAATTTTCCTATGCAATTCTTTGTTCAGGAGAAGAAATATTATGAGGAACAGATGCACTCTAAAGTCCTTGCCGAACTGGGAAATGCAGAGGCCGAGTGTCGGGATCTTGAACGCAGTTGTAAGGTGCATTTCAAGTCCGGCTTTGGGAATATAACTCACCGAGATTTACAATTTTTATGTTGTAGACTCAGCGATGGTACTTTTCGCAAAATGACTATGTTTCTTCAGGCTTTGATATATGCAACTATATTTAACATCTGTGCATGCAACATATGGTTGCCTTATGCGTACCAGAGAATCCTTACGAAAAAGCTGTGTCGGAATTTTAGATATGTGAAGAGAGAAACAAAAGACGAAGATTTACGTGGTTTACGTCCACGAGAAAAATGCCCAAAGGGCTAAATTATGTTATTGTCTCTTAGTTTGAGGATTAACATTCATTTATTGATATTGGTGAATTAGATATGTGGATAACGGAAAATGGAGGAAATCTCTCCAAAATCAAATCATATAGATATCACAAGAATCACTTAGATATTATTGTGATTCTCTTGTGATTTTACAATTATTTGGAGAGTCAAGTCATGATTCTTAACACTATGCTTGGGAATTAAAGGCAATTCACCCATGCAAAACTTTCTGACCATGTTCCCCAACATGGTGCACTTGTTTTTGGCACTGGGTCATATTACTTTTTTAACCACCTTACTTAATCACTTCTACCTTTATTGTCATGTGTCATTATTCTCTGTTGTAAGTGGGTTCTCAAGAAAACGTGGTGATGGTTTCTGGTTAAATCATAGGAAAGTCATCGGAAAGCGTCAATTATATGTCCTGAGAGTGAGATTCAGGCCTTAGGAGGCTGTAAGGAAAGCGATCCTGAGCAACTCAGTGCTCAACTTAGTAGGTTGAAACAAAGACTTGAGCGCGAAAGCCAAAGGTAAAAATTGAAACATTCTATCTTCTAAGACATGAGGTTGTTTTATACTTTTTCTGTTATTCACTTGAGGGAATTTCCTGTGCAGATTTCCAGAATCTATCGATGATCTAAGAATGTTGTGCGAGAAAAAAGAGCGTAAGATATCAAGAAAACAACAAACTTACAAAGCCTTTCGAGAGAAGTTGGAAGTAAGTTAAAGCATCCTCATATCTCTTGCTTGTTCTACATGATTATAAAGGGACAAGTATTCCTCCAAATTTTTGTGTCTCCATGCTTGCCTGCTTGCTACCATGGTATGTTTATTAAGCATTCTTCAACCCCAGTCTGCTCATTAATTTATTCCCTTCTACGCAAATAGAAGCATAGCTGCTATAATTTGTAAATGGATTTCTTAAAACTGATGCCTAACTTAGAAAGAGAAGGTACTGGGTATTTAGTTAGTTCCATGTCCTAGGTGCTTGATCTGTTTGTTGGCTTATTTCTCCTCCATTATTTTGAGTCTGAATGTTATTTGGTTTTCTGATTTCTTTTCATATTTCCTAGTAGTTTATTGAGACAGATCTGATTTTTAGGTCTGCTACTCCTAAATTCATTGCCTTACTCCTTCAAGTGCCTTCGAATTCTTTTCTTATTATCTATATCAGGCATGTGAGAAAGCCTTAGAATTGAGATGGAGCAAGTTCCAGAGGAATGCAACTCTTCTGAAGCGGCAGCTAACGTGGCAGTAGGGCCTGTTCTCTTTAGATTTCTTTCTTATTCAAAGTGACTTTTTCTATTCAAGAGGAGAATTTCTGACTTTAATACTTCAATCTAACTTACGGAAAATTGTATTCAATAGATTTAATGGCCATTTGAAAAAGAAAGGGATAAGTGGTCAAATCAAAGTTAGCTATGAAGAGCAGACCCTCTCAGTAGAGGTAAATGACTGAATGAAATTAGCATGCCATTATCATCAAGAAGGATTAACTTAGCTTTGTAGGATCATTTTGATACAAGAATGACTAATCAATTGGCTTCCTTTGGTTCAATTTGATCCTATACCAGGTAAAAATGCCTCAAGATGCATCGAGCAGCTCTGTTCGTGACACTAGAGGGCTTTCAGGTTTGATTGTTGTTGTTTATTTAGTTATTTATTTGTTTGGTCATAATATTTGTTTCCTTTATTTATCGCTCTCTTTTGAGTGCTTGTGGTTGATATCGGCGATCAATTTCTAAATACTTCTGCTAGTGAAGAACATAAACAGCTCCCCCCACCACCCCCACACAAAAAAAAAAAAAAAGAAAAAGAAAAGGAAAAAAAGGGGAAAATTGCCCTTGCAGGATAACCTTGGAGATTCATTTTTCTTTCATTATTTTTTTTTTGGAATCATTGGGATGGAATAGCCCTGTCTGATTGTTCCCATGGGGTTTTACTAAGAAGAAAAAAGATGTTAAAACTTGTATGGTCATCTTCCTGTTAAGATGGTATTAGGACAGCTTAGATAACTTTTCCTAGTGGCTACTTGTGCTTGACTTATCTTGATTAAGCCATCATGCTTCTCCATGAGTATGGCTTACACCAACTTGGAAGAAGTTCTTCCCATCCTTTTTGGTATTTGCAAAACTGGATCAAAAGGTGTGAAACTGTGAGTTCTTTAATGTGGAACAGGTGGCGAGCGTTCCTTTTCAACATTGTGTTTCGCACTCGCACTTCATGAGATGACAGAAGCTCCATTTCGTGCAATGGATGAGTTTGATGTATTTATGGTATGCCGTCTAACTGAAACATTTTTAGTTCCCGGTGTTAGAAGCATTTTTCCCTATGAAGTATCTTTGTCCTTGGAAGATTCGTTTTTCTTGAATATAACTCAAACCAGTTGGAGTTATGGATTGACATGCTTTTGCGCTAGTTAGAGAAGTACAAAGGACAATTGGTACTCCTTTTAACACTCTCTCCTCTTGGCAAGAATTGCATACAAATGGAGAGAGAGGTTTGTGAAACCCGCACACTTTCTGAGATATGCCGCGTTCTATTTGCTGCACTCTTAGTTTTAGCAATGATCCTATGGTAAGATAAGACCAGGCCTTTCTTAGCCTTAGAAAGAACTTGTAATACCAGCACTGTTGCTAATAGGCTGTGGGTCCAGAGCTACCCCTCCTGGTATCAACTTTCCATCCACCACTGGAAAGGTAGAGGTGTGTCCCAGAAATTACAAATGCCTAAACTTTAACCATAAGTGGAATTGCCTTGCCACGTGTATTTGTGAATTCTCCTTAAGAAATATCCCTCTTGCTATGCTTTGGAAGTCTGTTTATTATAGCAAAACCAACTCATCTTTTCTTAAGGTGGGTGCAACGGTGTGAGTTTGACAAAGAGGAAGGGATGAGAAGAGATTGTGAAATGGAACAAAATAAGAAATTAGTGTGGTTCAAAGTGAAAGTAGAAAGAAATGTAAAGATTGGCGTGGTCATCATAGAATATCTATGGCATAATACTCAACCATATTTGTTAAACATTACTTTTGCTTGAATGGGCTTCGATGTGGTTTTCATTTCTCTTTTGACAAGAAGAGACAGCACTGAGGGCAACGTAAACTATATGAACTATCGTCCTTTGTCTCATTGTCCCTCTACTGCATGCATGGAGAACATATTTAATTGAGGAAAAAATGGAGCTAGACTTCAGTTTGGCTTTATTATGATGACATCTGGAAGAAGATATTAAGCTGGCCAATAAATAAATGTCAAAGACATTTCTCTGTAGAAATTTTGGAAGTTATGCAAAATTGAAGAAGCTTGTCTTGAGATGAGTGGACATGGCATCATTAAACCGGAAAAGTGGCTGAATGGTTTCCACCTTATATAAGCATAGTGGTGTTTTTTTCTTTTTCTTCACTTTTGTTTGTTAGTCATTCTATCCTTACTAAAAAAAATTCAGAAATTGCATCTTGCCTCAGAACTTAATTTTTTATATCTTTCATGTTATGAAGTTAGATTGTATTCGTAATGCATTGACTTTCCTGCAGCTTATATGTTCAGATAACTAGTGCAATGAGTTTCCTATAGTTCATATATTCCTTTTCTATGGACTGGAAAAGCGTCAGCATTGTGATTTTTTATTTTGTTTTTTATCTGCAGGATGCAGTTAGCAGAAAAATTAGCCTGGACGCTATAGTGGATTTTGCATTGAGTCACGGTTCACAGTGGATATTTATCACTCCTCATGACATAAGGTGATAATATAACATAAAGAATCAATTTCAGTTTTAGCATCTTTCTGATTTTAGTGGCAGGTCATGTATCCTACAGAATTCTACCAAAAGAGTTTGGGAAAATGGAACCTCTAGCCCCCTAATTTTCATAATGCTGAAGTTTGAATTTATATATTCAATCAAATTACATAACACGGGCCTATTAGTGGGGAGCTTTCTACTGTATTCAGGTGCAAAGAGGCTCCATCATAACAAGCCCAAGCATATCCAATGGGTAGAGGGGCCACCTCTATTCTCCCATCATATCCACCTTCCACAATGTGTAGTCTGATAATTTGTACATTTTTTTTATTTTCGGCTATTTGTTTGAGTCATTCTTAACATTTCCATGTTGTAAGGTCTAAGCCCACTTTAGTAATTTGTGATAAAATCTGAACTTTTTGAAATTTTTGAAAAGTATAGGATTAATAATTGTTGGTATTAAAACTTTATATTTGTTTTGTGCATACAAATTGAAACTTCATTCTCTGACCTATGCTTATGGCTCAGTATGGTGAAACATGATGAAAGGATAAAAAAGCAGCAAATGGCGGCTCCTCGTGGATGACCATCCCCACCTTTTCTGCAAAGTATATGCTGTACATCCAACCCTAAGGTTCTAACAGGCATCCAGGTTCTGCAGTTTCCATTATTGTCTGTCATCCGTAAGGTTTACATTCAACTAATTTCTTTTTTGGTTCAGATTAACATTTAAGGTATAGTAGCTATGTTGCGAACCTTGTCTGTAATGATGTAAAGCTTATCTATTTTCAAGGTTTCGCCATAAGCCGATTGTTGTACACAGGAATTGCCAATGCCTGTAGGTTTTGCATGCCTCTAGAGGGTGAGCTTATTTGTTATGAATCACATTGGCAAATGACTACAGTTGGGTAGTCTTTGATTCATGTACATCCCTCAACGTTCTAATCATGTACTCCTACATTATCAAACATCAATCTTCATAGAATCTAGACCTCTCTGCAATAGGTATATCACATAACTGGAAAGGGTCACTCTGTTTTCCAGTTCTTCTCATTTCTTATTGCAATTTATTTGGTAACATCTGATAGCTTGTTCTATGGGTATGGTGAAAATCAGAAAAGGAAATTGATGAATAGTCAAATTTGCGGTAACGGCTATTTAACGGCTACGTGTGTGAGGTCAGGACTCATGACGGTATTTTTGAGAATAGGGGCATCAGAAGTTTGAATAGCTTTTTTTATAATGTCGACTCAGATTGGAGATCCCACTCTGCTGGATTTGTTAGCCTCACTTTTATTACTTTATAGATTTTAAAAATTTATACGTATAAAAAATTATTATAAGTTTAATTTTTTGAGTAAATTACATTATGTCATTTAAGCTATAATATTTTGTCTATTTTACTACTTTTTTTTTTGCTGCATTTTGCCATTGAAAGTATACAATTTTCACATATAAATCATTCTTCATGCACATGGGAATTTTCCCTTTGAGAAGTTTTTGTCGAAAGGTGTTTTCAATATCAATATATCATATAAGTAATCCTAATTATGTTTCAAAATACAAAGAAATAGAAACTCCTTGGAAATAGGAATGACCCCCCAAGACCAAGTCCCCAATGTAGTATATTTCCTCCACTCCCCCCCCCCCCGGGCACCTCCCCACTTTCCCAAGCTACCCCATTGGTCATTTCCACATCGGCCCCCATTCGCCACCTTACCTCTTGTGGGTGGTCATCGACCTTGCCCAAGAACAAGGGACGATGACTGTCGCCCCTGCCCTCACCCTGGACATGAGGCGACTGCGATGCCTCTATTCGAAAAATTGTATAAATATTATTGTATATTTACTTATTTTTCATATAGAAATTTGTGTATCTTAATTTTAATATATTGATATTTATAAATTAATTTCTGTATAATTTTAAAATATTTAAAATTGAGATAGTTCATTTTAAAGAGTAAGATCCAACATTTTGAAGAAGTAATTAAAATATAACAGCTATAATATATCAAAAGAGATTCAGTGATTGTCAAAAAAATAAAACATATAGCAAATAAGAGTAAAACAATCATTTGAATATAAATTTTAATGGTGTCAGCAATAGTTAATAAAGAGGGCGAGTGAACAACATTTCTAAAAATACGGGGATTTTAGCCATTTTAATTACCATAGTGTTATTTTTTTAGAAAAATGAAAACACGAGAGAGGATTTTATGCAATTGTCCCGCTTGCCCAAAAAATTTTGGTAATTGCAAAAAAGCCCAGCTACTGCATCAGTAGTGCGCAATTCAAAATCTAAGCAGCATTGCAGCAAGATATGCAAAAGTGAACAGATTTAATACAATTCTCATGGACCCCACATTCCTATATGTCCGTTGGAACAGGACCAAAGCTTCAAATCCAACTTGAATTCTTGAAACAACGTAAACACCGAACAGAACTGGAAGATGAAAGTGAGAATTCTCAAGTTGGAGCTGAGTGAAGAAGCTTCATTCCAGAAAAAGTAAGTGAAAGTTCTTGATTCTTGAATCTATTGTCTGAGAAATGCCAGAAAAAAGAAACTTTGATTACAGAGTGAGATGAAATGTTCAGAATGAGAGCAGAAACAGTGACTTCTCATATTGTTGGAGCTGAAAAAGAACAAGTACAAGGAGAAGAAATGGAATGGAAGTGCAGAAAATCAGGACATTCATCTGATAAAGAAAACCAAAACTCCAACTGGTTGAAGACCAACAATGTTCTCAACAATGTTCTCTTCACAATGCGCCTCCATTCTCTCAACCAAACACAACGGACACCTCTATCTGCTCCCACCAACAAGAACCAAGATTTCACGCTCACAAATCTTGTTTCTGATAAAACTTCACTTCTCTCTGATGAAATCTTGCTCAAGATTCTCTCGAAACTCCCCAAGTCTCAGAGAACTGCAAATTTTCTTGTTTCCAAGAGGTGGCTGAATCTGCAGGGCAGGCTGGTGAGATCAGTAACGCTTCTTGATTGGGAGTTTCTGGTAACGGGTCGAGTGTTTCTGAGGTTCCCTAATCTTGTTCATGTTGATTTGGTTAATGGGTGTTTGGTTTCCTCTCGGAATTCTGGTATCTTCTGCACTCATAAGAGTTTGTCTTTTCATCTTGGGTCTGATGTTGAGGGGAAAGATAGGTTTTTTGATGAAAATCTTGTGTTGAATGCTGATGAAGTTGATAGAGGTTTGAGGGTTTTGGCCAGTGGGTGTCCGAATTTGCGGAAACTAGTGGTGGTTAATTGCAGTGAGATGGGGCTCTTGAGTTTGTCCGAGGAGTGTCCCACATTGCAAGAACTGGATTTGCTTATGTGCAATGATCGGGTTCTGCGTGGGATTGCTGCTTGTCAGAATCTACAGGTGTTGAGATTGAGTGGAATTGTGGATGGGTTTTATGGCTCATTGGTTTCAGATGTTGGATTGACTATTTTAGCACAAGGGTGTAAGAGATTAGTGAAGCTTGAACTGAGTGGATGTAAGGGGAGTTATGAGGGGATTAAAGCCATCGGCCAGTGCTGCCAAATGCTTGAAGAATTGACTCTGAGAAATCATAATATGGAGGATGAATGGTTGTCGGCTCTTTCGTTCTTTGGAAACTTGAGAACATTGAGGTTCATTTCGTGTAAGAGGATCGATGGTAGTGCTGAGCTTGACGAGCAGTTGGGGTCTTGTCCAGCAGTTGAAAGGCTTCATTTGGAGAAGTGTCAATTAAGGGATAAGAGGAGTTTGAGGGCGTTGTTTCTGGTCTGCCATAACACAAGGAAATTATTTGTACGGAATTGTTGGGGGCTGAATGATGATATGTTCAGCACTTCAAGCGCTTTGAGGTACTCGATTCTCTTGCCCTTCTCTTTACTTTTTGCAATGCTGTTGAGTTGTTGGTACGCTCATTTACTTCTTCGTTCATGCTTGATTATTCAAAAAGTGTTCATGAGATTGCAATTCTTGAGATAGTTCAAATCAGCTTGTTTTACTACTTAGAAATTATGTTCCATGGCAATTCCCTGCAGGAGAGTAAGATTTCTGTCTTTAGAAGGGTGCTCACTGCTAACAACACACGGTCTAGAGTCGGTAATCATTTCCTGGTATGAACTCCAGAGCCTCGAAGTGAAGTCATGCAACAACATAAAGGATAGTGAACTCAATCCCATTGTTTCTACTGTGTTTTCTGCTCTTAAAGATTTGAAATGGAAACCAGATTCAAAATCTCAGCTTTCGTCTAATCTTGAAGGAACCGGCATGGGAAAGAGGGGCAGTAAGTTCTTCAAGAAATCTTGCGACTGGAAATCTTTGCCAATGCATAGAACTTCAGATTCTTGAATCTATACATAAACACCGGTGGATTTACAATTCCTCAGCTCCATTTTTTTGCTCGATAATTTTGACAGAAATTATCACAACCCTTGAAAGGATGATTCATCATTATACCACAGATGATAGTATTATTGTATATGTTGTAAGGGGTTGGGATGGCATTTTAAGCCCCTTTCAGTTTTCTTTACTGTTTCTCTGCTGCCAGTTTCAGGCAATAGTGCACAATTGCACATTGATGCATTGATGCACCACTTGTTATGTTACATCCCATAGATCTTCTAGTCCAATGACGTATGAAATATTATCATTACTTATTAACATAGCCTAGTTTTCCTCTGAATTTCGACCTTCTCCCTGTTACGATGAACAGTTTCTTGACAACTTTCAGTCCAAATCTTGTATTCTAAATTGATGATATATAGACACACTACGTGTAATAACATCGTTGTTCCCTTTTCTTGTCACAGAAATGGGTTCAAAGGAAAATGTTAATTGGATTCAATTAGGAAACAATCTAAACACTCTCCGAACAATCATCTAGATTACAAGTATGCTTAGTGCTCATCTCCAAGTTGGCCCTTTACGCTCAACATATGGGGTATTTATACGTTGAGATGATGTATTTGTGATGGTTAATATGAGAAATACAATTTTGTTTACTCCTCTAATTCTCATTTCTTGATTCAGCAATTTCACAGGATTATCAAAATTGTACGATCCTCCTTTAGCTTTTGTTGATAGCGAAAATTTTGTTATTACACCTCATTCATTCGCAATTTAATTAGTGATCCAATAAAATAAATTAGGCCCATAATTATTTTTAACAAATCGATTACATTTATATCATAAATTTAAAAAATTAGCAAATTTAAATGATAGACAATTAATTATAAAGCAAATTATCAAGATCATATATAAATAATTAATGAAAAACTAATATGACAATAATCGAATGCGACTTAATAATCTGTCAATTAAATTAGATATATTAAAATAATTTAATTTATTTAAGACATCTTCTTGGGATGGAGTATGTCCCAAATTATTTATTTATTTTTTTAAAATTATTATTCCTTTCAAACCAACTTTAATAACACGTTTTTTTTATATTAGTCTAAACGTTTTTCTGATCATAAAAAAGAAATATTATTATTCTTTTATTCTTTTTCTAGAAGGAACCCATTAGTTTTATTCCCCAACCCCACCACGGCACGGAGGCGGAAGAAAGTGTACACATGGTGATACTCTAGGATTCACTATTGCTTGCACATCACCTGTTTGTTTTAAGTCCTCAAAGAGAGAAGACGGAGGAAGAAGCCGGAGCTGAATATAGATAAATGATGAAGGGGAAAGGAGTGGCGATAGAAAGTTACCCTGCCCAAGACCAAGAAGAAGAAGGAGGATTAGATTATGATCATCGAAATTTGGAGCCCAGATTCGCTCTCCCCTTCTCCACTCGCAATACATCTTCCAGATATGATTTTGTTAAGGTTTTAATTTCTTTTCTAAATCTTTTAGCGCTTATTCCATAAATGGAATCCCAACTTCTCTTCAAGAATGAATCTTTTTTCGGTAAATGTTAATGGGCTCTATTTGTTTTTATTTTTATTTTGATATTTTTAATTTTTGTTTCAGGTGAAGGTTTGGTTGGGTGAGAATGCCGATCATTATTACGTGCTTTCCCGATTTTTGCTAAGCAGAATGTTGACTGTCACCAAGGTGAAAATATTTTTGTATTTTTCATCAGTGTTTTGTGTTATGTTCCCAAATCTATGAAATTAAGTGGGTTTTTTTTTTCCTGTGGGTTCTGATTATGTTATTCTCTCTCCTCCTAAATCAGATTCCCAATCACGTGGCTATTAAGATCGCCCTTGAACTTAAAAAGCTGCTTATAGATAACAGCCTTCTGGACGTGTACGTCCTGGCATATTGAATCTACTTGTTTAGCCAATCTTGTTGGGAAGTTGTTGTTTTTCTTTTCCCTCTAATCTTTAACTTCTAAGTTTATCATTTTGCAGCTCGCAATCCGACCTTGAAGCTAACTTATTTAAGGTGTGTTGCCTTGCTGTTCTTTACGTTTGGCATTTTTGGCCCTTTACATCAGTGCCTGTCAAATTCCGACAAAGTGCCATAGTATTTCTTGTGAATTGTGTAAAAAGTTCTTTTAATTGTGTGCACTAATCGGGATAGTGCATGTGTATTTACATGTTGCATGCTTTGGTAGCAATATTGTCTCAGAGGTGATGTTGAATCTTGATCGATATTCTATATTACCTTATTGACACATTGCTGAGGTCAAATGACTTTGATGTCTGGAAATAATGCTCTTAGACTGTCATCCTAAATTCTTTCTTGAATCACTGTGATCTATAGTGTTTTATAAGTCAACCATTGGCACATGTTGTCATGCTGGTAATATTGTATTTTGTGCATATTAGTTGTGCTTGATTGTACACTATCTTTATTGGTGAACTTCTTTTTTTCTTTATGACAAAAAGCATGAGTATACTGGTCTGGACATCATTACATTTCTAATGAATCATTAAGGAAAATACCACCTCCAAATAGAAAATTTTGTAGACTCTTCACCATTTATTCTTCTATCCTATGCTTTTTAGCCCTTTTGTTTCGGTGTTTTTATAATCTTTTTATAAATGAGAAGCTTTGAACTTTTGGCAAATGAGGTTCCATAATTCTTTTATCATGGCCTGCAGCTCATGGAACGGCGAGGTTATGGGGATGAGTATATAAACAGATATAAGATGATGACAAGGTCAGTTATTTTTTCCTTTTCATTTTATGTTTGTTCATTTTCAATCTGATATTTTTAAAAGTTTGCGTCCTTTTGTGTCATTTATGCAATAAAATTATAGTTTCTCGTTCTATAGATGGGAAGAAGAGATGAAGTGTTGAATCTGCTGCTGTGTATACTGCCAATTCTTCCCCCTTTGACCTTACACCTTACTTTTCTTTTAATCTTTAGATTTCACCATCAAAGGGTACCTTTGGTTATTCTTGTATGTGGTACTGCATGTGTTGGGAAGTCTACTATCGCTACTCAACTTGCACAAAGACTAAACTTGCCAAATGTTTTGCAGGTACGCCTCTTTTATTTATTGTAAAGTTTGCTCTTATGTCTCTCCAAGAGCTGCCACCAACACTTTCATGCTATTGATTTATTTCAGTCTTGCACTTACTTCTGTGCATTTTCTTAATGGTACAGACGGATATGGTGTATGAATTACTACGCACGGCAACAGAGTATGTAGCTTTTTAGCCCATTCATTTTCTTTTAACACTTCTTCTGCAAATTTTGTTAAAACTCGGATTGCTGTGTGACAGAATCAATGAATTTGCATCCAACTTCTTCTGCCTTAAATATATGTGTGCTCATGCTCCCGGTTAATCAGTTTCATTTTCTGTACGGATTGTACAGTTAAAAGTTTTCCTTTGAAGAAGATAGCAATATCCATTTGAGATGTTTAAGTCTTTTCAGTTTAATCTTATATGGTGGTGTGAGATCCATGCATTCTTTAGCATATTAATTGAAAATTTGAAATTGATAACTTTTACATGTATAATTGACAAGTTGCGTCTTTGTTCACACTTGAATATTTTGTCATAACTATTCAATAGTGGAGAAATCTTGTTCTGTGCTGCATAGTGCTAAATTATTGATTTGCATATGCTTTCATCTCAGTGCACCATTAAAATCTTCCCCTGTATGGGCACGAGATTTCAGTTCCCCTGAGGAGCTTATAACCGAATTTTGTAGAGAATGCCGGATTGTCCGTAAAGGTATTGTTATTGCTCCACCATTTCACTTTGTAGCATCTCAGGAACTGTGGTTTGTATCATTGGTTTGAATTCCTAATAGGTCTGGGTGGTGACTTGAAAAAGGCAATGAAGGACGGAAAGCCAATTATAATTGAGGTAAGTTCTATCCTGCTAAACTGCACTGTACGTCTCTGTTTACATCCTGGTAATAGTTGCCTTTTTGCGCATGTCTTTTCTTTCTGTATTGCATACTGCATCATTGACAATTTACTCTTAATTATGCGAGACTGTTGGAAACAGTGTAATTAAAAGAACAGCACCTTTTGCTCTTTCTATCTGGAGGATTCTATGCATATACTTTCTGAGGAAAGCAAAAACGAGAAAGAAAGGAAAGCGTGCAATGGCTTTTAGTATTGTGTCCAAAATTCATAGAGGACACCTCGAAGCAACGTTATATGTTGGTTTTTTTGTAACAATTACAGGGAATACATTTGGATCCTAGTATATACTTAATGGATGATGAAAATAAATCATCATCCACCTTGCCAGCAAAAGATGGAGAGAAGTGCTTGGAAAAAAATAAAAATGGGAGCTCAGCTGAGAATTCTGCCGCACCATGTGGTAAGCAAGACAGTGGCAATTTCTGCAATCAGAGTGCTAGGTCAGCGGAAACAATATCTGGTGCTGATACGGTTTCAGGTGCTCTAAAATCTATGGAAATAGGTGGTGGCAAATCTGTTTGTAAAGGTGAAATTCCCATTCTTTCTTGTGCTGGTGTACATCTTCAAAGTTTAGATTGGACCTTGCATACTGTACTTCCCTGTCGAAGTTTTTCATATCTGTATTTTTCTTTGGCCAAAGGTTTACAGTTCAGCTCTAACTTCAACATTCTAACTTTGCTGACAGGTGAAATAGTAAAAGATGCTGACATGGTTGAGACTCGTAAAGTCAAGAAAGAGAAATCTGGTCCTGAACCTGTTATTGTTCCTATAATCCTAAAGATGTCCCAATTTGATCATAAGGTGCATTGAAAATTGTTGCTTGGTTTCCTTATGACCAAAGTGAAAAGCCTAAGTCTCTATGGCTGAAAACCTACATCTTCCTAACATGATCTGAGGATCTGATGGAACCCATGTAGCATGTCTAATAATGTAGGGATGGCTAAATAACAACAATTGAGATTTTAAAATTTGGATATAAAATTGATTGATGGAGGGGTTCGAAAGAGAACATAATTCTGGTACCTATTACGGACTTAGCAGGTGTGACGTCTGGTCCACTGGTCAGGTTATGCAATTTTGTTCAAACAATCCAAATTGTAGATCATGATGGTTAATGAGTTCTGGAACTTCGCTATTATTCTCTCACCTTACTTCTCTTTATGACATTCTGAAGCATATCTATTGCTCACAGGCTTTGCTAGAGGAGTGGTTATCTAGTCGAAGCAACGAAAAGTACCCAATACAGGTTATACTGAGAACTTACACAGCATGCCATTTTGGTCCTTTTGCAAACTTCAAGAGAGAACTGCTCAATTGTTTTAGAATAAGTGCCTGCGTTTTTTCTTTTTTTCAGTTAAATATGTAAGCAATGAGCAATCTTATTAGTGGCCCCTGAATCGGATATTTCAAATTATCATGTCTTGAGCTGAACTATCTCAACATACATCCTGATTCAGACCAGTATTAGGTGCTGTCTTTATTTGATCTGTACCATTACATTCTGAAGTCAATAATCTACCTTTTGAATCAATTGGACCACCAAAATGAATGAGCCTGATTTATTCACTGTTCAAGATTTTATTTGGTGTATAGCTATTTTTGTTCTAGGAAAAACAGGACTTAGACACACTTGTTATGCTACTTCTTTTTAGTTGCAGATGTAGATTCAAGTGGTAATCAATTGTTGTAACCCTAATATTTTGGTAAAAGACTTGAATCCCACACCGGTGTAAATAGGTACCAATGTCTCCAATGCATCGATTTTATGACCTCAGGCTCCCCCACTTCAATTACTAGCTTATGTTTTAGTCTCTGAATACATATCATTTGTGCCATTGGGTTTACTTCAAGTATAATATGACTCTGGAATGTCAGAGTTTTAAATTCTACATATGAACATATGGGTTTTATTATTTTATTCATTATTTGACTACTTTGGATAAGATTTATGTTCCTGTTGTCTGTGCATCAACCAGATCTTTGACAAACATAGTACATTTTCCAGGACAGGGAGAAGTTAATTGGCAACTTGAAAACAATCCAGGACTATCTCTGTTCATTTAAGTCACAGGTACAGTATTTGAAACCGTTCAAGTAATAAATGCTGAACAGAAGTTCACATCTTATTGAGTTACTCTTCACTGAATGGGGTTTACTAGGGGCATTCAGGTGTTATCCTGCAGTTCACATACTAAGGCCACCCTTACAATTCAGCGATTGTGTATTTATATTTTAATGTCCAAGTAACCATCCTTTCTTCTTCCCATTAGATGGAAAATATTTCAGAAAATATTACAAACAGTGAAGCACAAGTTCACACTTTTGCCCATCTCTCTTTCTTATCTTATTATTACACTGAACTTATCAGTGCTGCTATATTTATGATGTTAATCTCTTTCTCCTCTCTCTTTTTGATGGATGTAAAACTTTGCTTCTGTATCACCACCTGAAAGAAAAGGCTGGGAAGAAAAAACTTTTCTTGTTTTAAAGGGTGGGTAGATAGGTGGATTAAGGTGATTAGAGGAGGAAGTTGAAGGTGACTATTTGGCAATATTTTCTGGAAGTCAAGAATTTCTGAATAAGCTTCAAGATTTGCGATTAAGACACTTGGAATTATTTGATGAGCCACATGCATTGTATCTCATATGCTCATGGATTTCTCACTGTTTGAGCAGGGATATGCAGTTGCCAACGTATCAGCTACAACTTTCCCCCAAACCTTGGATTGGCTGCATAATTATCTTCTTCAGGTAATTGATATTTTCCATACCTTTGTCTAAGGCCCAACAAGCTCTCTGTTTTATCAGATAAACATTACAGTTTGCCCTTCCTATAGTGTTTTATTACAAAATTCTTCTAGAATTTGGTTACATAATTATTTCATTTAAACATTTCATCAGGGAAGAGATTAGAAAATCTCCGCGCCTTCTACACCACAGGAATTCATCGTTGAACAGGATTATGTTAAATAATGAGTTGTGAGGCTATTTGACTAAATTGAACTAACAATAACATTGTAAATGAAACTTAAGGGCCAATATATAGCAAAGCTGGTGCTGAAGCACCCTTAATTCAACAATATTTGAGAGCTAATGTTAAAAGCAAATCTATGAACTCTCACAAGAAAACAATTAGGAGATGTAGAATATTGTTGAAGAGCATGAACAAAGAAAAATCCTGTAGCATTGCATTGCTGGAAGGGAGTGTTTGCTAGAACTTTTGAGAAGCACTTTTCACGTTGTGCCTTCGAAAAAGCATTTTTGAGGTGTTTGGGTTGCCAACTTCTACATCGGAAATTTCTAAAAGAAGCACTTTTAAGCCAAAAGCTGAAGCACCTTGGGTTTCCGTAAATAAATTCAACATCTTTTTGGACTACTTTACCCTCATTATAATAAATTCATTTAAAATTTACCCTTTTTTATTAATTTTAAAAATAGCACATCTAAAATTGATATTAGAGTTTTCAAATAATTTGAATAACTTAACACTAATAAAATGTATGCTTTTCACATATTTAATATTTTAGAAAATTTTTTATATTTATTTGCTACATTATCTGATATTATTCATATATCATATAAAAATATTAATTAAATTTCTATGATTAATTGATAAAAAAATATTTTTCTCTGGCACTCATGCAAATTTATTTATTGTGCCTGAATCAACGATTATATTACTTAGTTGGAGCATTATTGAATTAAACATTCAGTTTTTCTATTAGTATTTAATATTTTAAGAATATAAATGACAAATATTTATAAACTAATGAAATATACTAATTGAAATAAATATTATTTTTTTGACAAAAAATAATTTATTATAACAAAAGACAAGTGCAAATATTAAGCAAACACAGTATTTACCCAACGCATTGGGACAAAATGTTTTTTTAAGCTTACTTTAGAAGTGATTTTTTTTCACAAAAAACTTACTCAATTTAGCTTTTATCTGATTTTCACTTTTTTTACAAACAGTACCCACTTTTAATTATACTACAACTTCCAACTTTTTCTACGAAATCACTTCTAAGCAAAAGTTTTCGCAAACACTCCCTTTACTACTGAATACTGGAAATTTTGTTGCCTGCTTCACAAGGTGGGAATAAGGAGAAAGGGTTGTTAACATTTCATGTTTGGTATTTACTAGTTAAATAATTACATTTCTCTGATTTTACTGTTCTTTCTTAGTCGGCATGAACAAACATCTTGAAGCGTCATCTTTCACCTGTGATGTTATTCTGAATGACTTTGTTCTTCTATAACCAGCGCATTGAGCAGGGTACATCACCTGTTTCCCCTGGGAGTGGTGTTGAAACAGTGAGAAACCAGGTCAATAAATGATCAAACCTTGGTGAATTTGAGGTACTTCTTTTTCACGACAGTTAACTTGCTTTACAAAATTTGGTTTCCTCCCTTACATCATGACACGCATCTATCTGATGGTATCGATATGATTGAACACGGAGAGTTGACAGTGTGCTAGTACATATAGCTGAATTTGAGAAGACATGTTCAATCAGAATTGTATAGCTAATTTTCGATTTAACTACCTTTAATAAAATCAAAGGGGCCATCCAATATGATGGTAAAACATTGATTAGCCCAAACTTGAGAACTCATCAGGTCCTTTCTAGACTGCCTGAAGCATGATATCCATTTGACCCTAAATAATTTGTGCTAACTTGGAGTTGCCAATTGGTCAATCTGCTCTTGAGTATTCAAAGTAATGATTCTTTGCCGTAGAACATGGGAGATTGCAACTGGGGTCTTGTTTATCTTTTATCTGGACTAGTTGGGCAGCGATTTGAGTCGGGATTGATTGTTTTCTTTTTTTACACTTGCAGGGCTAGCACTGGAATTCTTTTCAGGAAAGAAACAGGGTAATGGTGCTTCTACTCAAGTGAGCTGCCAGATATGAATTTCTGAAAAAGTTCTAATCAAGGATGGAGATCTCAGTAGGTTGCTAATAACACTAACTAGAATTGCCTCTCAATTCACCACCAAAGACAGAAACCGAGAGGATTGTAAATTTTGCTATTTGCATCTGTCTCAGCTTGTGCAATTACTGTGATTCATCCAAGGATCTTGTCATGGCTATGTATAATGCAATTGTATTCTGAGAATGTCATTGTAAATTACTGTCCCCAGCAAAAATATTTCAAATTTGCAGTTTTCATCCAATATTATGAGACACTGTTTAGAAGAGTTCCATTTACAGGGCCTTATGTGTTTATATGGTTCGATTATTTCTACTGTGTTATTGCTGATTAGGTAACATTTTTTTCGAAGTTTCAGGCTCACTGGCTCCTTTTGAATAATATGGGGCTTATTTGTAATTTGCTTCCATAATTCTGCAATATCTGGAAATTCCAGTTCCTATTGGAATGAACATTTGATGATAGAATCCCACAAAGTTTAATGATAGTAGATGATTTTGTCAAATGGAAGCAAACTTTACATGTAGCAGATGATTTTTCAATCACAGAGAATCTATGTATACTTAAGGTAACCTTCAAAAAAAGGGTGTGTAATTATTCCTTTGATTCAATCTATCTTTTACGGTACTTTATGTGAAATTTTGGTGAACCACAGAGGATCCCCTATGTTTAATTTGGCCAAATGCCAGAGTCCCATATTATGTTACAAGCATGTTATCCCATTAATCATGAAAAGTTACAGAATTCGCATGAGAACAATCATATGTCGATTGCAAGAACATTTTGTCTTAAGATGGATTTTCCCTAAATCTCATCATCCCACAATTCTTGGATGGTCTTGTAAGGACTTGTTGTTTGATTGACATAGAATTCCCCCCTCATTATCTTCCTCTCCTCCATTTTCTCGATTTCAATTATGTCGTTTTCTTCCAGTCTGAGATCAAGTGCTCCCATGTTCTCCTTCAACCTCTCTTCATTGAAGCTCTTAACGATCACGCTTGCCCCCTTGGACAATCCCCATCTTAATGCAACCTGGGCTGGAGTTGCTTTGTGTTTGAGAGCAATGGACTGTATGATTGGACTTTCAACCACAGCTGTTGAACCCCAGAAGTTTCCAGGTCCCCCCAAAGCTGAGTAGGCGCTTACATGAATCTTGTGATCCCTGCAATAATCCCTTAGCTTCCTTTGCCTCCACATCGGGTGCATTTCCACCTGCCACAAACATCATTCAAGATTACTAAACATCACGATTATTGACTATTGTTCTTTTTAGCAAGCGAAGCCAAAATGTTAGTTACAATTGAGAATCACGGTACATGCCTTTGTCATAGCTTAAATCAGGACCAATGTAATCAATCGTGGTCAAAACATAAATTTTCATACTGATTTGTTTGAGTGGGATTGATAGTTTGATTTATCATAGTTTCTAGGTTGTACTCGTTAGAAATGTAGGAAATAGTTCATCTTTTTTTTTTTTTTTTTTAAGCAATAGAGAAAGATTGTTACCTGATTCACAGCAGGAGTAACTGATGCAAAATCCAACAAACTCTCAATCTTCTTGCAAGAGAAATTGCTGACTCCAATACCCCTACACAACCCCATCTCTAAGCATTTCTCCATTCCAGCCCATGTTGTCTCCATGTCTAATTGCTCGAAATCGTCTTCTTCCGGCAATGGATGGAACACCCATGGCTTCAGGCTCACCGGCCAGTGCACCAAATACATGTCCACATACTCCATTCCGAGGTTCCTGTAATAATAACAGCAGCATTAACTAACAAGATCACTTGGACCTATATAATATGCTAAAAACCCTTTTGTCCGATGCACGAATGACAGTTTTGATGAGACTAAGAACCCGTACATTAGATGCCAGTGTGGGACGACAGTCTGATCAGATCATCAGACATGCACGTTTTTAATTTGATTAACGACACTTAGTACATTGTATGTAAGATTATTGCATGTGAATACTTACATTAGAGTTCGCTTTAGTGCTGAGACAGGATCATGGTGATGACTTCCCCACAACTTCGAGGTGACGAATACCGCTTCTCTTTCTGTCGTCCCATTAGTGATGGCCTCCCTTAACGCATTCCCTAAGGCGGGCTCGGAACCATACACCTGCGCAGTGTCGAAGTGGTTGTATCCCATCTGCAAGATAGCACAACACAGAATTCAACAAAGTTCACATTCATGCAAGAAACAATTGTCAGCTCTCTGCAACATGATGAATGATCAATAAAAGACACGTCCGACCGCCGAAAGAACACACAGTGAAGGTGAAAATGTTGAATGCTGATGATACCTTAAGGGCCATTTGGACAGCATTCTCAGTAGTTTTCCTATCATTTTCAAAAGAGTAGGTGCCCATACCAATTACAGGTATGGTCAAGCCATTGTTCAATCTCACTTGATTGATGCTTCTCATTTTCTTTTAATATCTCTCTCTCTTCTCTCAATCTCTGTCCACAATGCATTCCTTGTCTGAAACTTGGCTTATATATAGGTAGAAACCTACACAAAAGTCAACCTTAAAACCGCCCTTTTCCTCATTTTTTAATAATTAATACAATGAAACAACCAAAACCCATGTTATAAACTAGCTTATGATCTTTGAAGAAGTTAAGGGAAGATGTCAAAAACAATAATATTATAATAAAGTAATAGAGCAAAGTCTGGTGAGGATCTTCCTCATATGTCTTAAGTGATGGCTCTTGTCCCTTTGTAATAGTATCATAAACTACCTGGCAAGGTGTAAGGGATCTTCCATATCCAATAATCTTTTCATTGGATCACTTACTTCAAGGATGTTTAAGAATACTCAAAACCAGTGATTATTAATTTATTATTGAAAATAAATTTAAAAGGTATTTTTGTTTTACAATTTTTATTTGGAACTAAATTAAATTGATTTAAATTAAAAATTATAAACAGTTGCTACAACTTACTTATAAAATTATAAATATTAGGTCGTTTTTTTTTGGAAGTTTTAATTACTTGGGAATATAATTAATTAATATAGGGAATTGTTGATGAAATTGTGGAGGCCGGTGGCACCCTATCTTTGATGAGATATAGAGGTCTACTTATATTTACATTTCTAACTTATCAACTATTTATATAATTTATTCATATTTTTTTTAATAATTACATAAATTATCTTTTACAGTAGAAAAATATGTAGTTTGTACAATATCATTAATATTTTTTTAGGGCGTATATGTAATTTTTAAAAATTCAAAGAGTAGTTTATTGTATAGATGATGCTGATGTTTCTAATAAGTATATATATAATTTTTCAAAAGGCAACAGCAACTTGTATAAATAAACCATAAATCAGGAGGTATAGATGTAACTATTTATTGAAAAAATTGCACTTTTAGTCCCACATAGAATGTCTTGTATTTTTTGACCCACAATTTGTAGGTTTAGTACATTGAGTTCCATAGAAAAATATTGTAATATTTTTTGTCCCATAAAATTAAAATTGTACCAAATTGGGTCACCTAAGATAAAAGTTATCGCACATTTGGTCACAGAGAATATAAACTTTATCCTATAGGACTAGATGTCCTAAGCCCCTAAATTATGATACTACACGTGCAACATACCCTATCGTCCGGAACTAAAGTACAATTTCCCCTTATTTCTTTTTTTTTTTTTTTTGTTGAAGCAAGATTTCCCCTTATTTCTTAGATGTATACGCATCTTTATATTAGTAATTAATGTATTTTGAGAAGATTATCATATATTCATATTAATACTTGCAATTAAGGTGATGAAGATTGTAATAAGATGAGTTTGCATAGGAATGGCCGCCGCCGACAGCCGACTTGTCGGGAGATGCCTCTGACTCGGTTGGAGCTGATCAATCAAATTACAATTGGAGAAAACGTGATGATGAAACCCCCCATCCCAAAAACAAAAATTAAAAGCAACAAATCTAAGAAAATCTACAAACCAAAATAAAAATAAATTAATAAATAAAACGGAAAGTCAAGAGGTTGACTTCATCTTGAACTTAGACAACAATTAAAAGAAGCAGGAAAGTCAAATGCACTAATTGCCTCAAAACATTCACTGTCACAATTTCTCTCACACACATAGGAGATGAATGAAAGTGCAGGCGTAACCACCCAAGCATTAATAATTTAAGTGATAAAACCTGCTACTCATAAAATTGTCAAAATTATATCAAAAAAATCTTGATTATAACCCTTCAATGTTTAGATTAAGTCCAAAAGGAGAAAGATTTAAGATTGAAATGCTAAAATTTTCGAACTGTATGATTTCACGTAAATCCCAAATTTAAAAATGATGTGTTGGTCATGACGAGTCCATTAATATTAGGATTTTGATCAGATCAGGACTTAGTTAGAACAACCCAAAATAAACGATGTGAATGCAGAGATGTCTGCAGTTTAAAATTCAGCTGGGAGTGTAGGTCTTGATACAACCTTCAAAAAATTACTCACATTAACAGTAATATTTGTAACTCAAATCGAACATTACACAAAAGTATACAAAAAACTAATTCAAATAGAGTTGCTACTTTGATCGTTCTCTCCCTATCATTATAACCAAATTTTGAAAAAGGAAAAAAAGAAAAGGACAGGCCAATGAATAGAAAATTATTAATTATAGATAAATCATAAAAAAAAGGTTGTGTTCATAATCTAATAATAATTAAAAGTGAAGAAGTGAAGTTGTGGAGACTGGCCACGTATACACACACACCCTAAACTGAATTGAAAAGGAAGTTGGTCAGCTCTAAAAAAAATAGGAAAGTTTGCTTCATAAGTCCAACAAGTTGGTTAGCAAGTACCTGTCTATCTGTGTATTGGTTCACAAGTGATGTAATAAAAACAATTGCTTAGCCTTTGGGGTACTCAGTGGGGTAAGTACCCTTTAATTGGATATTAAGACGTGATTATCTAAGATTTAAGTCAACGCGTAATTAATAATATGTATATATATATATAGGTTAACTAATAACTAACAATACATAATTTATGAGAGAAGGTATTATTATTAGTACAATATTAGTTGTTAAGTGGAGTGTTAATATTAATTAACGTGAGAGTTTAATGCAAACACACATATATTTTATTTGTATATATATATATTGCTTAATTATCAATGAAGTCCATTGAACGAAGAATAGAATTTGAGTGTATAGTTTTTATCTCCGAAATCATTAGAATCTTAATGTATAATAGTGCCTCTAAAGACATATTATCGGAATAAAGTTATCAATTACACAGGATCAGACTAATTCTTAGTAATATATAGAAATATGGACTATAGAGTGTCGCCCTTAATTTCTAATTGAGCATATTACAACTATCTCTTTTAAAATTTGATATAATTACAAATACCTCTTAAAATTTAAAAAATTGCAAATACCTCTTAAAATTTAAAAAATTGCAAATACCCTCTTAACCCATAAACAACAAACCCTATTTGAAAATAAAAGTCATGAGTTAATTATATAGATACTTTGTTTCTTCAATAATGATGATTGGCACATAAAATATTGTGAGTAAGATAGATGTATGTATAATTAAGCAATTGGATGAGATGAGTTAGGAAAAGAAATGATATATTAATGAGAAAAAATGAAAAGGGATATATATGTATTTGATGATGCAGAAAATTGGAGTCATGTGAGTAGAAGATTAGAGCATGTTCTCTAAATCAAAGCCACAGACATATCCACCGCCTTTCCTTCTTCACACACATTTAACACTTCCCTCTGCCTGTTTTTTGTATGATGATGATTATGAGTAGAAAATGCATGAATTTTAATGATTTCTGCCAGCAAACTTGAGAGATTTTATCATATTCAGGAATCAGTATAGATATGAATTTTGTAGATTACGTTTAGTTCTTTTACCTGTAATCTAAAGTTCTAAATTGGATAATCAAATTATCAACCAGGACACAACTTGCAACCATACCTCCCCCCCCCCCCCCCGAAGAATACATCAAGAAATAGATATGACTGAATAATTTATAAAGTGATCAGTTCAATTAGGAAGAAAATCATTGGGAACATAAAAAGCTTTGTCAATTGTATATGAATTCCAGCGTAATAATGTAAATAGTATGAATCATATCAGGTCAACAGAACATAGGTATCATTTACTTTGATATGATGAAGTATCTGCTGGTTTGGATTCGATATGGTTAAATGCTGGGCTACTGGCAGTGAGTGGAAGACTATTCAAACGAACTGCATTCTCAACTACAAAATCAATTTGAATACTTTCTTGAAGCAGTTTGTGATTGGAGCCCCTATTATTTCGGGCACTTTAATCAATGGATGGTATCATGCATCATGAAAGCAAAAAAAGATCAGCAATCACAGAAGTATCACAAAATGGAGTTTATATACAATGGGTTAGGTGTTTGTTTGTCAAGAGCCTAATGAGTAATGTTCTTAGCTAGGATACATTGTCTGGTGAACAATGTGGTTAACCGGCATACACACACATACAAAAAAGATTAAGATTTGTCAGTAAAATCTGCAGCAGACAGCAGCTTGCTTATGTGATGCAGAAAACTGTAAATAATCAAGCTGCAAGAAAATATGCGACAACTAGATCAATACGCATGCTGAAGAACAATGACATATGCAGACAAACTAAAATGAGCATGTTGACAGATAGGTTCTTCATCACAGTATTTTATAAAAGGAAAGAGCAATTGGAAGGTAGGGGTATGACACAATCTATTCTCAAAATTCTATAATAGCTTAAGTGACTGCCCAGGAAAACCAAAAAGCAAAAGATGAGACCTCTAAAATCATAAGGAGAAGAATCTAATAGGAGAGAGAATATCATTGCTATGTGGCATATGCAAGTCAAGAACACTGCAGATGAGGATTTATGCGAACTGTCTCTTGACAGCAAAGTGTAGAAAATGCAGAGGTTGATTAGATTGACTGGATTGAGCATCAGAAAGACTAGCATAACATTATTTTGATACATTTACTTCACAGGCATATCCTGTAACATGATCTGGACTAATAACCTTTAGGGAATAGAGGACTGTATCCTGACTCAATTTTGTCAGCCACACCCACCAATTATCTAACAAAAACTCGAGGGAAAATCGAAGTTATCAGTGAAACGCGAAAACATGGATTGATGATTTGAAGCTGCCGGTGGTTTATGAATAATTTTATTTTTAATCCTCCATACAAGACATCAGGAAAAAATATAGTGCTCACCTGATAATTGCAATCACTTGTTTTGTTTATTTGTCACTGTTCTCTGCACAGTAGAGACACCATCCACGAATTTTGTCCGGAAAAGAACATTAGCATTGTTAAACATTCCTTCCTTTAGTGAAACCACAATAAACTGCAAAAGAAAACAGATGCTAGTGTTATCAGATATAATATAAAGGATGCATAAAAGGTGGTGAACAGTATGTTTGCTGGTAACATCTTTGATTGATATTTGATGCTCTCAAGTCCCAATGTTTCTCCTTTTTGGCTCCAAGATTGCCATTTAACAATATTGATTTGTAATTTATTGCAATATAGAAGCATTGGAGGGAGCAAGGAAAGCAGGAAAACTAACTTGGGAATGAGGAAAGTGAGTTTTAATCATCCTTCCAATGTTCTGTGTGTGACTTAGATCAAGAGCTGCATCAACCTGAGACATATTTTCAGAAAGATCAGCTCGGAGATAATCTGAATATATTTACCTGCACATAAAAACACTTTTGTATTTGCTTAGGAATCTAGTATCATGGTAACCACATGCCAACTGAAAGAGGTAAATTCTTGACTTCTTAAAACACACAACACCCCCCCCCCCCCGGCCCCAAAAAGAAAAAAGATGGAGAGAATGGATATCTTTAATTTCTCCATCTTTTTTTTGACTCATCTGAGCAGCTAATTTAGCAATGCCTAACAGAGACATAAGATGCTCTTAACGTACCTCATCCAGTATGTATAATGGAGCTGGTTTGAAAAGAAGTAAAGCCAAAATCAAAGAAAGTGCAAGTAGAGATCGTTGCCCTCCACTAAGCTCAGACAAGGACTGTTTCCACACACTCCCAAACGCAACCCGAACCTCTAAGCCATCAAGGAAGCTGCCTCCTTCAGGAGGTTCCAGTTTGGCCATTGTGCCCGGCAAAAGAGTAGAAAATATCGATCCAAAATCTCTGAATAAAGAGAGTAACAAATAACTACTTAACTAGCAATTATTATTATAATTTTAAGAGACAGAGAAAGCATCATAGTAGCAAGGTTAGGAAGACTGGAAATTCGTTATTGTTTCACGTTAATTGCAAATTGCAGACAACCTAAATTGAAAATGTGTACTGACTTGTTAACTTTAGCCCAAGTGACTTTAAGTGTCTCCTTCTTCTTCTCATCAAGCTCTTCAATAACCATCTTGATTTTTGACTTGTCATTCTATATGGAAAAATCAGCATAATTAACAGATATATTAGGAATAGTAAAAATTTTATCTTCAACAGTGCTAACCTCAATAATGTTCTTCTTAGATATCAAGTCATTGTACTCATCTTCAGCTTTCTCGAACATGGCCATCACCTTCTTATTCACTCTTTTCTCAAGGCTACAATAGGAAACGAGAAGAGGACAAAAAGGTCAGAGAGCGTCACTTTTCTATTTGGTTTCCACATTAAACCTGCTGTTTAGAAGCCAGTATAATGTATAAAGCACCAGTTATTTTGCTAGTTCTCACCCAGATTGCTCAGCTTGCAGTTTATTAAAGTCTTCCATAGCCTTGTGAGGATCACAAGACTCAAAGTCATAATCTGAGCCAACTCGACCAAAAAGTTGCTTCTCAGATGCAATCCAAACATGCTTCTCTATCAACTTCTCAACCTTCAAAGAACAATTTTTCTGTTCCATCTCCATGCGCTTGACCTACAGCCAAAAAGAGAAATGAGGATCAGCCGGCTAGAGAAAATAATTGAAGAATCAAAATCAACAAATTACCTCATTCTCCATTCTTTTTCTCTCTAGGTTGGCCTCACTAATTTTCTGCTGGATTCTCTGCTGCTCCTTGACAATACTAGTAATTTGTGAATCACATTCCTTGATCTTCTTACGAGCCATGCCGAGCTCAGATTGGACCTCATCATGATCTTTCTTCACTGAAGCAACCTGAAAAGGAAAAGGTAAAAGATTCAATTTCAGTTCTTCCAGAAAAACACTGATTATAGGATCCAATGTCAGTCTATAACGGATGTACCTTGGCTTTCTTAGAATCCAATTCCAAAGTAAGATCATTAATCTGCTTCTTTAAAGCTGCTAGTTGGCTCTCCAATGATATTTTTTCCTTTTGTACCGCCTCCAGTTCCATTATAAGCCTCTCTCTTTCATTCTCATGCCCCTAGAGAATATTACCAAAAAGGAACGAGGTTTCAAAAGTAATTTTAATTAACTACAAGCAAATAGAAGTTTTGACGGAGTCTACTTATGATCGCTAATAATAGTACTGAAGAATTTGCAAAATATCAAGCCAAATAAACTACCCTTAAACCCCAAATGAGTTTATTAGCCCTGTAAACTTAGCATGGGGAGTAGTATGGAAAAGAGCAAAATGTTTGTGTGATTATGACAGCAACATTTTATGTTATTATTATATGATAAATGAATTTGGCTGACAGAGTCTTTACCATTAATAATCAAGTTGAAAGAACATGATTGGTAATAGGAAGGTATGATGATGTTATATATAGCAAGTCCTGTTTTTAAGATGATATTATATATAGCAAGCCATCTAAAGATGAAACAAATAAACAGCAAAAAAGCAATTTTTGACAGCAAATGTGACACCGGATTCAATATTTTTCCATCGGGCTAGAGTTAACTTCACATTATCTGGCAATGGCTTCATAGTTTCATACATGCCGGTAACTCTTTCCAGAAATTTGGTGGGTGGATATGAGAAAAATCATGATCACAGTTAAAATAACAGATTAGCATTACAGTTAATTATTTATAAACCTCCAACAATTTTGTGATTAATGGGAAAAAAGAGAAATTCATTCTTTGACGGTTCAACTCACTTAGCCAGCATTTCAACCAATCATGCCAAGAAACTTCCAGCAGAAGTCATTTCCAATGCTTTAGGAAAAAATGGAAAGTATAGAATTCATGTCCTGTAAGCATCTTAAATACAATATTTGCCTTCAAACGTGTTAGGCAACAATAGAAGCTTACCTTGAGATTCTTAGAAGCTGCTTGCATCTGACTTTTAATAGCCTTAATCTTTTTCTCCAAATCCTTCAGTCTGCTTTCCCTATTTCCAGCATGATCATGGATTGATTTTTCAAGAGATGACACTTTGGCCACACATTCTTCATAGAGAAGTTTTTTTTCTTTGATAGCTGATTTCGCTTCTCCAAGCTCCTCCTCAATTCTCTTTACCAGCTCACCAAGCTATGTCATGAAAAAAAAGATACTGATCATTATGTGAAAGAGAATTAATCTTGATTTCTGGATAAAGTATAAACGACATCGTGGTTTAAAATGAAAAAAGCAGAGAACTTGAATTCTGATATTACATGGCTGGTACAGAAACTAAGATTCAACCTTATGATGCTCATTTTGCTTAGCCCTGTTCTCCGAGAGTGATAAATCATGTGATTTGAGTTCCAATTGCATCTTAAGGTCTTTGAACTTTCTTTGAAGGGGAAGAAGTTCATTAATCTGATACAAATGCATTGAAGAAGTCAGTATCTTTATCAAATATCACAAGCAATGTACATATTAAGTGTTATAAAGGAGCACCACTAATTTATGAAATTCACATTCCACAGGTAGAATCATAGACTTTACATACCAAACCCCATGAATTGAATAGCGCAGTTGCTTGATAGGAGCTGAAAAGTGCAACTGTCCAATTACAAATCCCTTTCCCACTACATGAAGATGCATGGAACTTTGATGATCATTTTTGAAGATTTAAGATTTAAAAATATAACAGCAAGATTACTTCATGAGGGTTTGCTTGAGAAAGTATGGGCAAAAGCAGATCTTTAAGTGATAAATATTAGCTCAAGGGATCTAGAGAAAGGAAATACTGATTTTAGCTTTGGAAGAAACAAATATATTTGAATATACTTGTCATGGGCTTTAGTGATCCACTCGAAACATACATAGGCAGATATCCAATCATTTAATAGATATCGATCTGATCAATAAT
Organism: Sesamum indicum; assembly: GCF_026168435.1. NCBI lineage: Eukaryota > Viridiplantae > Streptophyta > Magnoliopsida > Lamiales > Pedaliaceae > Sesamum > Sesamum indicum. The sequence goes on along the minus strand of NC_142660.1, from coordinate 13,863,144 downwards.
TCAGACACACTTCTAAAATGATAGATGTTTGTCGTCTTGAAGAAATAAAACCAAAAAATGCTAATACAAAGAAAAGAATGTAATAATTATTTCTAATTACTTCACAGATTTTTTAGTATAAACTCTAGATAACAATCAGATTTATTGTTCACATTTGCTAATTCAGAAGAAGAGAAGTCTTGTAGTTAATGTCTGTTGAGTGGAAGTTAACTGATTCCTGCAGTCTATCTATGCCAAACAGGCATAAATATGCTCTTGAATTTGTCACAAAATGAAAAGGTGATGGAGGTTCAGAATAACCTTAGCATCAACTTCTGACAGGCGCTTCTGATGAAAAGAAAGTTTCAATTCAGCTTCTCCTAAAGCATGAAGCTTTCTCAACAGGTCGCCTCCACCTCTGAAATATGACTAGAGGTTTAGAATGTCTTTATGTTACACTAAAAGTAGAACATATAAACTGGTTCATAAAAGAAACCGTGTCGACAATATAATTCTAGCATAAGTTGGATGAGAGCGCAGGAAAATCAACTATCAAATAAAGCATATCACGACATACTTTCTACTACCACCAGTCAGAAGTCCACTGGGTTGGAAAATATCACCTTCCAGAGTCACACTTGGCGTTCCTGTTTCCTTGTTGAAGGCAACCTATAATCCAGCAAGTAATGAGATTATACAGAAAAAGAAAAGGAAAGAAGAGCATAACAGTTTCAAATTTTGGTTCCTCAAAAGTTTGCTTAGACATAGTTGGTAAACAATATCAAACATGTTGGATGCACATAATACAACTTAAAAGTCTTTGACTACATTCTTCTGGGTTCCACTACAAGACACTTCCTCCACTATCTTGAAAGTTAAACAGCAAGCTTCAAGTCCTTTTCCAGCTATTTATGCATTCACTGTTCACTTTCCTTAATTGGTCTTCGTGATGGACAAAGTCCACATGCCTAAACCATTGCAACATCTCCTAAACCACCTTAACAGTCTTATTTCAGGTCCATTCAAGTGTTCCTTTGATGTTCTTTGACAGCATCATTTCAGCTTGATGAAATATTGTTACTGTTATGAAACTCATATAACAGAATAGGTCCCAGAAGCTTTTGAATCCCTTATGGTAATTACACAATTAATTCTTCAATATTGTGTTCTCAGTTTCCTGGAATAAATAAAATCATCAAGATTTCTGACAATTCAGTTTCTCTAGCAATATGACATATAAATTAGGTTGGAAACAACAGTCTCATTAGGTCAAGTCGCTCTTAAGAGAAAAATCAATTCTACATCGGAAATGTGGTTTCAAAATCAATCACCAAATGGTAGGCTAGGTCAGTATCTATGCCAGTGCCACAAGAATCCTCGTCGCCAAAACTAAAATCAGCAACAGTGGCATTGCATGGACATTTAGGAGTTCCCATCAGCACCATTATTGTCAAAATTTTGTCTCATATTATGATTGCAGAAAAACCACACAGTTACAAAGATAATCAGTTTTCCACATTAACAGTTATCCTAGCAGCCACTTCTGAACCAATTACCTAATGGCAGCAGAAGGAGTTTAGTACAAGTGAATCAATAAGCAATAGAAACATCTAGTCCTATGTAAACAATTAGTATATATTTCATAACTAGTTTCATTCTCTAATCACTTGAGATTTTAGCAGCATGTAATGCTTTAATTGCAAGGAGAACTAACCCAAAAGTTTTTATGTATAGAAGTTATGAAGTGTGCATACCAGAACTATAACATAAATCATTAGCAAAAGCCACTTGAAAGTAATACCTGGTTAGATGTCTGTTAAGTGAACATACCTCTCTCGCAGCATCAATTGTTTTGCAAACAAACGTTGATCCAAACACATATTCCATGGCATTCTGCACAGTAGTAATATATCTCAGTATGTTGTCGATTACAAATGTTTGAACTTTCACATTTCGAAAAGTATGAATTGGAATCAAAATTCAGGCCAACATTGGTTTCAAGGAGAGAGCATTTTGAAGTTAGATGATATTCGAAAATGTTGGCATTCTTATTGTCTTGTTGCAAGAGTAACTATGAGTTAAGAAAAAACAGAGAAATAAAATTGAAAACCAAGAAACAAGTTCTTCATGCAAAAGCATACTTGCAGTTCTTGGTCATATCCAACCAGAGAAAGTGCCACTTCAGCATTGCCTTTTCCAACCTTAAGATGGGAAAAAACATTAGCTTTGATGAAATAGAGATAGATAAAAAAAAAATAAGAGAGGTGGATTGCTGCCTGACCAATTTAACAGCAGCAGTTTTAACTCTTTGTGGGACAGGATGGCTTTGAATCTTGTTCAGTGGAATGATTGTCACTCGTCTACGCAGACCACCTTTTTGAAGAAGTTGCTTTCCAGTATTTTCTGTATCTACAACAACATTAAACAACTTCCCACCAGCAGCAACCTACAGAAGATCTCAACATAACACCATAGAGCCTTGATATCACAAAGAAATACATGTAAATTAAGGGAATGTGGACAAGTAAACATTTGGAAAATTCTGTTAGCAACCTCTAAGGCAACCACTGCAGAGCTGTCCTTCACTTTAATTAGTTTCGCAACCACACCTTTCACCCTTGACTTATCAAAATTCTTTTCTGGATCATTGTAATTGAACTCAACATTAGCCAATTGTGAAGAAATTATTCGCACATCCTCTTTAAATTTCTGCACCATCTCTAACTCAGCTGTGCGATTCTGACATTTGATAGAAAAATTTGAGACAAGATACATATACCTTTCAACAAGGTAAGAGAGAGATTACCATAAGGGGAAAGCCATACCTTCTGCAGTGCTTCCATAATGTTCTCTTCATAGAAAAGAGATTCCAAAGCACTTTTAACTTCCTCAACATCTTTCCTCTTGACATCAAGCTCATTCTCTATAAGAGAAGCTTTTTCACGTGTTGATAATAGTTGACTTTTCTTCTCCTCCAGTTCTTTCTCACAATGGCTTACTTTTGTTTGCAACTGCTTCAACTCCGTCTCTGCCCTTCCAACAGCTATCTTGGCATCTGCAAGTTGATCTTCAAGGCACTTCTCTTCATTTCCACTGCTCTTACCTGCTACAACACCCTACAACAATTATTTACATCAGTGAAATAACTGCCACAAACAAGAAAGCTACAGTTAGTCTGAGTTAGATATTAATCCTGAAATTTTGAATACTTTACTTGGTACTCCTTCTCATGCTCGTCCAGACTCTTTGAAAGATCCTGAAAACTTTTCTTGAGATCTGCAGCACCATCTTCAGCATTTTTTACAGCAGCTGCCATCTCTTCTGCAGCTAGCTTTGATTCTTCAAGACTCCTCTCTATCTATATATAAACTAGATGCAGTTAAAATACAAACAATACCATTTGATGAAGTAAAGTTTACATAAATTGTACAAGTGAGCCGCTCCCAGAAAGGATATCTGAGCAGAAGTCTCTGTACCTTGGCCGCATTCTCTTTCTCAGTTCTGAGATTGTCTTCTTCATTTTTTAGCACCGAAGTTTCCTTCACCAGATCCCGTGAAAGAGCATCGAGTTTATCTGATAACAACTTTATCTCCCCACCCATGCTTGCTTCTTTTTCAGAACTCAGTTCCGATACCCGTTTTTCCATTCCCTGTGATTCCTCATGCATTTTCCCAACAGTAGCATCAATCTCCAAAATCTTATCTCTTATTTCTTGAACACATTGAACTGCATTATCTCTAATCTTTTCCGCTTGCACATATTCATAAGCAATACAAAACCTCTTTAGTCTATCCAACTCTGCATTTCCATTAGCCCATTGCATGTACTGCAACCTCTCTTTTCTCAACTTCTCCAGAGCTGGGAGTATTTCCTGGTCAAGGAGTTTGTCAATCTCATCTACCTTGCTCTGTTTCTTTTCTAGTGTTTTGAGAGCAGCCTCTTTTTTATTTTCATACATTCTTGTCCCAGCCGCTTCTTCAAGCATAGACAAGATTTCAGGTGGTTTCATATTTAATACTTTGGTAATGCGCCCTTGCATTATAAGAAAATGTGGATTATTCACGTTCAGCTGCACTGAGTGGAAAAGATTTTGAACACGACTAGGCTGAGCGAGGTGTCCATTGATTAAATACTTGTTCCTTCCGCCAACTACAATCTGCAGAATGCAATAGACAACATGTGCTAAACATGAGGTAGTGTAAACTAGAGTCACCTCTATGGGTATAGCAAGCAACGATTTTCAAACAAGTATGCAGCACTTCATAAATGTGCTAGTATAAGCTTTTGGCTATGGCAACATGTCAGTTGGTTAGCTGAAAAAACTAGAAGGGTTCTTGTTGAACTAAATCGAATCAAAATTGTTCCTAGACAGTGCAGATGGATTTTAGCAATCCATAATCTTGACAGGAAAAGTGTGTTTATTATCAGTAGGTCAGGGACCAAACACTGGTGTCACATAGACAGACTATTTGGCCATGCATGTGAGAGTAATCAAGCAAGAAAATTACTGGTCGAGACACTGAATGTTTTATATTCTCCATCCAAAGACCAAACACTGAAAACTATAATTCTGCTGGCAAACCCATTGAACAAAATCCCGTGAACTTCAACAAAATTTCACACAATCATCATAACTAATAAGCACGGCCATTTGATTGGAAACTGCAACTCTCTTTTACAAAATTCAGAGAAGAAGCTCACAAAGTGATGCAAATTAAGAAATACTAGCATAAAACATGTCGTGATAAAAACCAAAACACCACATTTAAATTTTTCTCCAAAAGTACCTGACGAGTTACTGTAATCTCAGGAGAATCCTCATACCCAAGAGGGCTTCGATTGCGATCCGAGTTATCAAAAACAATAGACACAGTCGCTTTCGTAATTCCAGCTTGGCCTTGCTTATACACCAGCTCCTGCAAATTAGAAGCTCTAACCTGCTGCAAATTGGTAATACCCAAAACAAAGCAAATCGAATCGAGGATGTTCGACTTGCCCGACCCATTCAGACCAGTAATAGCGTTGAAATAGGGGTCGAAACCCGGCACCACTGTTCTTGTCGCGTAGGATTTGAAACCCTCTAAGCAGATTTCCTTTATGTACATTTTCTTTTTCGGGGGGGGGAAACTGCGGAAATGGAACACTAGAATCGAAAATGAAGGTTTTGGAGATCAAAACCCAGGGAGAAATTTGAAGGTAGTAGAGAGAGAGGGAGAGAGAAGTGGGTTTAGATTTTGTTTGTTGAAGAGAGTATGAAAAGGTTTTGAATCAGTTTTGCGAGAGCGGGAATTGCTTTTGTAGGTCTGTTTTCAAACGAATTGTCCGAAAAGTAAAAAGAGCACAATGGAGTTTGAATTTGGGATGTGGACTTTTCTGGATTTGGGCTTTGGGCTTTTCTGGATTTGGGCTTTGGGCTTTGGGTTTTTGGGCTATTAGAGTAATTATTTTACTAATTAAATTTAAAACATAAATAAGAAAGTGTGGTTACTATTTTTAATATTTAATTTTAGAATAAATATTATATTTGGCCCCTTAAGTTTTTCATTTAGAATCACTCTAATCCCTCAAATTCGTTTTTGACTTTAGCATCGTTGAACTTACTTTTTGTCTCAATTTGGTCCCTCAATTGGTGTATACAATATTATCAACTATCATTCATCTATCCTCAAAGCTATCTCCCCACACTATATTGTCAAGTTCTTTATGAGTAACAACAAGAGTGCGTGGGATCTTCTTACAGGTATCTTTACAGACATCTTGAACAGCATTTAACAGCTTATAAACTAATGAATTATGCCCCCAAAAGCTCATTTAAAAACTGTGTTTGAGCTGGGAAGCAAATTGGCAGCTCTTTAGGGTATGAAAACCTAGTGAAATTAAGATGAGTGTAAAGAACATGATCATGTAGTGAAGCTTTCCATGATGGATGCTTACAGGTGTGGAAGTCATCTGTTATGATTATAACCACATTCTTGACAAGTTTAGTACTAATTTTCACCACCTATTCAATCAACATGAGAATGAGGACATCATGTATTCAAGCACTAGAACCAGTGACCACCAGTTTCAATGCGCTAGCTGTGTCACCTTTCATACTTTCTTTCCACCACGTATACTACCATTACCCGTTTTATTAAATTGTCTTTCTCATAAATAATTTAATTTATTTTATTAATTCTAATTGAATTTATATAAATATATCATTTTTTTTATTTTTGTATTGTTCTGTATTAATCAAAATTCACCAAATTTATTAATATTAGCAAAATTATTGAATAAATAAAATAATTAATAAATTAAATAAATATTTTCTGACCAAACTATACTTTTACATCCTGACACACTAATCCACATGAAGAGGTATATTTCATTATTATAAAAATAATTTTGTTAAAAAAATTTATATAATCTGCAATAAATTAATAATGAATCAATTTGGAGTAAATATGAATTTTCATTCAACTTTATTGCTAATATTAATAAATTCGACAAATTTTAACTAATGAATGGATCTATTTATAAGACAAAACCAAATAGAATACTACATATAATTTTCCACACCACAAAAGGTCTACATATAATTACATTAAATCTTAAGAAAAAATGGTATATTTATCCATATAATTAAACTCAACCTTAGAGGGGTGTAGTCGTAGACGTAATTTATCCAAAAAATATTAGGATGTTTTGAAAAATCTATGTTTCATATATATGATACAGTAAAATATGATAATCTTCGTATTGATTTTACAAACAAAATCAGAATAGTCTTTAAAGTAAACAGATGTACTCTAAATCAAAACATTGCATAGAGAGCAGCTGTAAACTTGTATATGAAAATACAATCTTCTGAGCAGGAGTTGCACTGGCTACGGGGTGCTGTATTTTTCATGCTTCACAGTCTTGGTGAAGTCACAAAACTGTTTAAATCTAGCCATTGTACTAGTTGCGGGACCTCTCATAATCAAACGTGCACTTAAATAATGGGAAGCGGGATGCTGATTTTGCCGTCTTCAAAGAGTTTAAGGGGATCTAATGCAAATCAAGGTGGCCACGAACCTGTCGAATATGTATTTTCATATTATCATCGAGCATTTGTTTCCTGTGACCTTCCATCTTCTTCTTCTGACACAGCGTTGTTATGTAATCTATACCTGAAGCATTTCCCAACCTATCTCAGTAGTACCATTTTGGTCTTATTTCCTGTTCCATTTCTGTCAATTCCCGATACTGATACCATTCAGCTCCAGCACTGCCAACAGGTAAAGGAGTACGGACAAAAATTTCCACAGGCTTGGGGACGTGGACAACTAAACTTATCTCCCCACCAGCTTCTACTGCACTTGTCTCGGATGATCTAAGAGATTGGCTAAATGGTTCTACTGATATCCAACCAAGCCCAGATATAGCCACATCACAAGCAGGTCTGCAATGTAGGTAAAGAATGAATCAGGAAAGGAAAATTTTAGAAGATCCATGTAGCCAGCTCTTCTTAAGTTAATACTATATGAAACAAGGAATTCCTAGGCTGTAGCCAATTTTCACCTACTTATCAACGTCATCATATTTTAATTGCAACTCGCGCTTTGTTTCAAGACCCATCCAGGTGTCTGCCTTCTGTTTTCCAGTTGGAGGAGTCAAGATGATCCCAACTTCTTTCTGAAACCATATATTTAAGCTCTCAGTTTCAATCAAGCTAACACCACCTGATATTTTAGCTGTGCTACAACAGTTGTATTCAAAATGGGGCCAGATGCAGAAATTATGGATCCAATACATCACACAACAATGTCAGTGATGTAGCAATGATCATCAGAAAACAACAGAAAACAAAGCTCAGAGTTATTTAATTGATTCGTATCTTACCTCGTAAAATTTATCTGCATCTTCAGTAGGTACCACATGGATTTGCAGTGCCTTGGGTCCATAGAACGTCAAACGTGTTTCTGGAAGAACTTTGATGACATCAATTCGGACAAGACCTCCCCAAAAAATAGAGAAACCAACCAAACCATTTGATTTGATTCGGTCTACCATCGAGTTGTCCAAAATAAGAAGAGGGTTCTGGTTTACACCAAAAGGAAAGGGGGAAAAGACAGTTTATACTTTATATGAATCTATGATCCATATCCAGACAAAAGATTGGGGAAGGCAACTTACTGGGAAAGATTGACCTCGAAGTCGACTTTGGGGTGCAAGAGCAGGTAGATCCTCTGAATGGATCACGGCAGCCTGTCTATGGTGCAGATGAACTCCAGGTGTGTCGTATAATTTCTGCACCAAATTGAAAATGATAACATTTCATTAAATTTGGGAATCATCAAAAGGAACAAATAGATACACTGAAAAAACATGGATTCGCCCAATAATGATAGATAGAGAATTACTTAGTTAATGACAACAGATTAACTGCATCAACTTGAAATTCTGTTATAAAAGTGTCTAAGGGCCTCTACTCTAGTTTCAACTTCAGAATTGTGGTCTAGCCACAGAAACTATCCCTTTTATTTCAATATGGTAGTCAAATAATTGTTCATGTTTTAGCTCAATAAAGCCATAGCAAGGGCACAATAGAAAGAATAAGAAAATATGTCTCATCATTAAATAACAAGGTTGCAGTTATGTAACAGTTGCATGCATGTAAAAGTTTGGATATTGGATGTGTTGCCGTATGTAAAAGTTGCATGCATAAATCAGCACCCATCTGATATTTGAAACTTACTCCTCCACCTAGGAAAGCTTCAATTTGGATTGGACCCAAAGTAGTTCCCGGAACAGCAGATTGAATTGGTTTGTATTTTCTCGCTGCAGCAGCTACGGGATCCTTATAAGACAACATTTCTGATGATAAACTGAGAGTGTGAGTTCAAGGCTATTCAACAAATACATGAATTAATTTGTGGTCTTAATAAACAAAACCAGACCACTGCTCTCAAGGACTTAGGGAGACGCATTCAAGTCTGAAATTAGTCAGAACATTCATGGCAAGAAAATTTTAGAAAAAAGCCTAATATGAGGGAAGTATCATGTGGGGGGGGGGGGGGAGGCTCCACAGCCAGTTCTCTGAATGTTGCTAATTACAATTAGTAACTGCTCAACTCATAAACCTGAGCACAATGCATGGGACTGAAAAGGAAAAGAATGTGGGTCAGAAAATATGCGAAAGTATCTGCAGTCGAGCTGCAAATCAACTACAAATTTCTTCCACTCAGAGATTAATGGTTGGCCACCATTATGGAATTGACAGTCCACCGGATTCCCGTCAAAGAAAAGTATCAAGTATAAAAGGAGAGATTAAAGAGATTCATAGACGAAATGGCATTTGTCATAGATTAATCAAAAGCTTTGTACTATATCCTAATGCTGAACTTCAATAATGGAAGACACGACAGAAAGTAAGGATAATAGCTTACTCAATAGAGCATTGATGAAAGCAGATTTTCCGACATTAGCTGAACCCTGTTAAATCAATGAACTACTAAATTATCCATTCCAAACTAAGAATCTGAAGAACTCAGATATACAAGGGCCAGGGAGAAGTAAGGGAAAAAACAATGGTAAAGTGTTGCAGTTGATATCAATTTTCGATATGGACTTACCAGGATGTAGACATCCCTTCCCTGAAATGAGAAATGGAGAGACATCAATTTTTAATTTAATAAAGACTAATAAAAGGAAACGAGATGATGATGATTATTTCCATGAACTACTATAGTATCTATTGGATATATACAATAAGATGGCTATGCCAGAGGCCAAGGGAGCACAAGATGACACCATCCCAACTCCCAAGAATATATGAAATACTGGAGGATAATCCCAAGTTTTACAGCACACCCATCTATTACCATTTACAACACCAGTTACAGAAAACAATAATCCACATCTATAAATATAAACAATATATCCATGATGCACAGTTCAATTTAGCCACTCAGGCAATTGAAAAAAATAAAAAAATATATATATTAAACTAAAATGTCTGGTTCTTGCATAATTGCATTACTATCTACTTCCTATCAGCGGCATCTTCCACTATAGAAAATATATTGTGCCTGGGTAACTCAAGTTTTCATGCTGTTCAGTTTTTCAGATTTGTGAAGAGATGAGGAAAAAGAACAAGATGAAAAAAATTAATGTTTTCTGATTCCATTAGATATAGGCAGCCTTTCAATACAAACAAGAGTAGAAAGTCTTTCTTGGAAAACAGACACAATATCATATTCCATCAGAGATCCATCATTTACTACAGTCCAACATTTTCCAGCTGGAAGGTGAGCTTCATATAACAATACCATGTAAAATTTAAAATACATTTGCATGCTTATTAGTTGCTTCTAACTCATTCATTTCAGGTCCTATATTGAATTTCTGAGTAACCTCAAACCATAAATGAGATGCAAACGGCAGCTGTATTAGGGAGCAATCCACCTTCTTCTCTTTCTGAATTTCTGAGATCACTCCAGCAATGCCCACCAAAGACTTGGAACTTGTCAAGTGCACACTCAATACACTGCAAAATTACCATTTTGTTGTAGCACCTTACATCTTTAGCGTCCATAGAAACATATGAAAAGTGCTATTTCCAGAAGAACCACAAGCATATAAAATATGACAAACTTGGTGCCTGGCTGACACCCAAACAAAACTTAATAGGGCATCTGCTTTCAATTTTTCAATCTGGTACACAGTCTGACCAGCAACACCTAAGCATGCCCCCAGAGCAGATTACACTACCATCAAGCGGCTAAGTGAGCACCTACAAGTATCATATTTCTACAATTCTAACTAGCAGTCATAACCATTTTTTAGTTACATCAGAACAAAGTAAGTTTTTAACTACAAAGGAAAAATTGAAATGTGTATACAGCACACTAGCACACCTGCATAGAGAAGACTAGTCAATGTAAAACAACTCACTTCAGTTTCTTCTTAACTGTTGCCTCCACAACCCAGTCACCAACACAATTGAGATCAGTTCCTTTTGGAAGAAGATCAACCTGAAAACATCAGAGATGAAAAAGCAATTTTCCTGAAATAATAAACAATCAAAACAAAAGCAAACGAGACATTAATTAGGAATTGTTTGAGTAATCAAGTATAACTTATTTCCTTTACCTTAGTTACAACTAGTATTATGGGATTTGCACCAGCAAGATCGCGGACACGGGCTAAAAAACTGCCATTAAAGTCCACTACATCAACCTATAAATAATTAGCCACAAAATCTGCAATTAGAGAATGATACAAATATGCAACCTGTAATAATGAAAAACAAAGTATAAAACTGTAGGCATGTACAAACAGCTGTAGTCACTTGAAAAGGAGGAAGTTTGAAGTTGTTCCCAAATTCATAACCATAAGGTAATATAATCACCAGTTTCACTACAAGAGCTTTCTCGTGACGCAAATGTGATAGCTTTTCACGAAGCTCTTCTGCCGTAACAAATTGTTTTCCACCCGAATACCCTCCATTCCCACCAACAGCAGTAATCATATGGCCATGGGACAGGAGCCTGCACCTCCCACATAACACCGTTCTTAGCTGCCTATGTTTCTTCTTCTGCACACCCACATATAAACACATGAAAGATCGATTAACCATAGAAGTCACTAGTATTTCAGCAAATTAATACTTACCAGATTATATGTTTCAACCTCCACGTAACCCGGAGCATCGGCCTCCGAAGTCTGTAACGGGGCTCCACAGCCGTAACAGCTAGGCCCAGTAAAAGAAGAAGCTTTCGCAGCCTTTTGTTTATTCTTCTTCTTCTTCTTTTCCTTTATCTCCGCAAGAACGGTGGCGGAAGCAGCTGAGGATTGGTGACGCTGGAGGAAAAGGTCGCCTCGGGTAGGGGCGGAGGGTCCGGAGCCATCGGGTTCGGGTGTGGACAACGAGGAATTGGGGGAATCAGTTTGGGCGGATTTGCAAATGATGAAACTGAGTGGTTTTCGACAGTTGAATCTGGGGGGAAAGGATTTGGGGTAAGGGTTTTGGAAGGAATAATGTGTGCGGAATGCGGAAAGAGAAGAGAGAGAGAGGGGTTTAGGCGCCAACGCCATGGATGATATAACTCTGTTGCGACAGCGTCGATGAAGACGATATGTTTTGTTATTTACCGAAAAAGTCGCGCTCTTCAGTAGGATTCACAAATTATGCAAAGTTGCAAACCCGCTTTATCAATTTATGTGGGACCAGTTGGCTTTATGAACAATTGGGTGGAATTTCCTTTTTCGTCCTCCAGGGGCTTTTAGTCCTTTTTTCAAAAATATATATATTTATTTCCCGTAAATTTAATAATTTTAACATATTTTATCTTATTATTGCTTAATTAATAAATAAATTTATTTATGTAAAATACATTTTAATCTTTTAATTTTTTTTAAAATTATGTGATGTATTTCGTCTCTTAATTATAGCTTATTTATCATTTTAATTAAAACAACAAGTATTTACAACATCTTTATATATCACGTACATTATTAAAAATACGTAGCAAAAATAATGAATAGTAATTTACCCTCCTATTATATTAAAAATAAACAAATTATCCCCTATAATAAAAATATAACAATTTATCCCCTATGTTTTTAAAAATAAAACAATTTATCTTCCTATCAAAGGAATAAGGAGATTAATTGTTTCATTTTAAAAAATATAAGAAAGTAAATTGTTGTATTTAAAAAAATATAGAGAGATAAATTGCTATTTATTTTTTTTATAAGAAAATAATTTGATTATTTACAATATTATAGAAATTGCTTGCATTTTTCTCTAACAAAAATCACCGTATTCTATTTTATAGAATTGATGCAGGCATTTACCATTTCTAAACTCAAACTACATAAATAAAATTCCATTTTTGCTACAAGATTAACACTAGGAAAATTACAGATCACAAGCAAAATTAGACTCCAACTCCATCAGAAATGCCCCTCAAGGAATCAGGAACCTGAGTAGGGAACACCACATTATCATACAGGATCCCAGCAATGGCTGCTCCGATCAAGGGTCCGACCCAATAAACCGCTTGGTTCTTGAAACTCCCTCCAATAACAGCAGTAGCGAATGAACATGCCGGGTTCATTGACCCACCTGTGAACGGCCCGGATGCCAAAATATTGGCTCCGGCTATAAGCCCGATTGCCAGTGGCCCAATGGTTCCCATAGCTCCCCTTCTCGGGTCAGCAGACGCGTATACAGTGTACACCAGTGAAAATGTCATCACACCCTCCAATATGGATGCTCCGAACCCGGTCATTTCCTGTGGAATCGGGTGGAGAGGAACTTGCTATGCATGGAAAAATTACGAGACAATGTAAGATCATTGCGAAAAGAATGGGTGGTTCTGTACGTAATTAATCCATAGTTGAGAGTATCTAGTGCAAATAACACAAAGCTATTAACATTAAATCATTACTCAAACCGACTTTTAATCACGGTCTTCTTTACCTGTGCAACGGTGGTTGTTTTCAGCAGAAGACAAGCCATGACGGAGCCAAGCATCTGCGCGATCCAGTAGAAGATGGCCATCGGAATACTAATATGTCCGCCGACCGCCATGCCGAAAGTAACCGCCGGATTCACATGCCCACCGGATACATTGGCAGAAATGTAAACCGCCACGGAAAGTGAGAAGGCACTCGCGACGGCAATCACTACCAGACTCGAAGAATCCCGCCCTGCATCGGCTGTCATCTTCCCTGTAAGGCACAAATTCAACAGAAAGTTTACTCCATCTGTCGAAAAATGTATAGCTGGAGACTTATAGATGAGGGCATATATACCCGAAGCCATGGTGGCGCCGACGGCAGCGAAGACGAAGAGGAAAGTTGATATGAACTCAGCGACATATGATCTGAGAGCGACGGACGCGACGGAATGCCGGAAGCAGGATTTCAGGGACGCCATTTTTGTGAATTTGAAGCTTTTGGATGATTAAATTTGCAGCTATTGATTGATGAAGGGTTCGTGAAATCAGTTTGTGAAGATGAAGGAAAGAGGAGATAATGGGTGGTTATGTAGTTCGGAGGGAATTTTGTGAAGTTGCGACGGTTTATGGAGGAGTTTGATTTCAAATTTTAACGGCCACGTTTGTTCTATGCTGAACATGAAGTTGCCATTTTGCCATCGTATTTTTTTGGAAATTGCGGTTTGTACTCCTAATTTTAGGTTAGATTACATTTAGTACCTTGAGTAACAAGTCTATACTATTATTGACACGCCATTTTTGTGTGCATACGACAAACAATATTTCACGTTGTAAAATATATTATATAAAAAAATATAACATATTAATTGGACAGTTAAGTTCATATAAAATTTGTAAAATTAAATAAATTAGTCATCTTAAGTATTTCTTTATCACAAATAATGCAAAAGTGTCAAAGCCGTCATTGTGTGTTTATAACACATCTTTTGTTTAAAATACGTATCCCCTAAAACAACTAATTTGGTGTGTCAAAATAATATTTCTAAAATATCTTCACAATCTTGATAATTTACCGACCCCAATTTGGTGTGTCAAACATAGAATTTCCGAAAGTATCCATTTTTTTTTGTATATCTTAATTATCTTCCATCTATCATCTATGATTTTCATCCCTACTTCACATCCACATCGAGTGTACCTGTCCGCATGTATGAAGTAATATTTATCCTTGAATAACAAAGATCGAAGAAATAAAAAGTGAGTGTTTTTTAAGTAATTTCAAATAATGCATAAATTAGCTCACATGAAATCCCTTCCAGATACACAGGATTAAGAATTATAATGACAAATGGAACTTTTTATGGGATTCAAACTTTTACAGAAGGCCATAAATAGTTCAAAACGTTTCAAGTTCCATAAACTTTCACCGATTTTCAACCCATGTTGATCACCTCTTGCAAATGGTGTGTTAGGGAAAGAGATCAGAGTAGGAATTATAAGGGAACTTTGAAATTATTTTGATTTTATAAAAATACCTTTCACTTCAGAGCACCACTTCATCTACAAGCAGGGTTTTGGAATGGATGAGAGCATAACAACTCATACAACTTCCTTCCCTAAACTATTAAGTGTAATGTTTTTAACTCCACAAATCTTTTTGACAAGGTAAAAATGGGTCTCCAGCCAAGATTTTGGCTCGGACGAGATTTGACCATACACAATCAAGCATACGATAGGTGTTTGTCATGTAACGCTATCAAAGAAACTCAGAAGACCGAGAAATGCACTGATTTGCAATTTCATCAAACATAATTGCCCCTGAGAAATTGTACAATATTCTAGCAAAAGGGCTTAAAAATTCGTACCACTTTAGTCTCGTATAGTTGCGAGGAGAAATAAACTAAAAATTCAACTTTTGAAGGCCATTCTGTAGTGTATAAAAATAGTACCTTGTTTTGAGTTTCTATAAAGGTTGCATTTCTACGTTAGCTCGGTCAGCCCCATTAGTAGAGAGTGGTGCTGAGTTATGGCTGTCACTTGCAGCGCTCATTTCTTGGATTGGAGGTGGATTAACTACAGTAATTGGGACGAAGGTTTCATCTAATAAGCGTCCTTTCAACTCCCTGTGTTCTTGGCATAGGGCACACCAATGCATGCAGCAGTGCACCATGCAAGGATCACATGGTGAATTCTGCATCCAACATTAATATTAGTACATAGTAATCAACAGTGAAACAGCAATCAGAGAGAGAGGAGAGGCACACAAGCTCAGAATGGACACTTGATAGCGCAACCGTAAGGATGGAATAATTTAGTTGAAAGGAAATATAAGGATTGTATAACCTCGAGATGATACTTCTTCTGCAACGATTGCCTCACAAGACCAGTGTATATTCCGCACATCCACCAACTGAAAAGCAAACCCTCGCAAATGAGAAATGTAGTCCTTGGGTCGATCATACCATGTAGGCCTGCAGTTACGGCAGCAAATGCAAGACCGCCCTCTATGAAAACGGCATGACAGATGCACGGCCAGGTCCATGGAGTATCTTCTCTTATTTGTTCAACATTGCGGCCAAACAAGACACAGGGGCAAAATAATCCTGTCCAGCCTGTTGCAGACCCCGAAAACAAACAAAGAATCTTTGGAGTCATAAAACATGCTGATGTATTCCAAGAAGTGAGGAAGCAGTGAGCAATGGAAATAAAAC
This sequence comes from Sesamum indicum, assembly GCF_026168435.1. Lineage (NCBI taxonomy): Eukaryota > Viridiplantae > Streptophyta > Magnoliopsida > Lamiales > Pedaliaceae > Sesamum > Sesamum indicum. Next base: position 13,847,020 of record NC_142660.1, on the reverse strand, counting down.
TCAAACTGTACTTTGGTATAGAGTAATATTCGCTCATTTCCATCTTAGCATATAATTTTGGCAGTTGGTACCAATTGAAGAATGCCACTAAATGGTTTTGGCATTTCAAAGAGAATTAATCAGCCGATAAATATCCGCACTACATGAGAATTCAACTTCAAAATCCCAAAGACCAAATTGAACACCAAATTCAAATCCACAACCAGCCGTCATAAAAGTACTGGTACACAGAAACAACATTTATACTCACTCAATATTGATTCGAGACCTTAGCAGTCACACTCTGCCTCCTTTTCTTCCCTTGCCACGCATAACTAGCTCAAAAACTCTTTCTTTTACTCCCATGAAAGAAAAAGAAAAAACCACTAACAATTGTACTCTGGCATGCAGACAACTTATCTAAATTATAAAACTTGGGATTTTTACATGGCTGCATAAATGTTATTGAACCACAAATGAGTGCTTTAATTAGTTAAAAATGTGACTGAGCAACTATCCCCTGCTCGCTATGAGAAGTTTAACTTCTTTTTCATTGTAACAGTATGGAACTCACAACTTTCTGTGTCTTGAGCACATTCACAGATCCCAGTAGTCCAAGGTTCATCTGCAGGGGCTTGGTAACTTTCTGGTAAAGGCTGTCCACACTCATTGCACTTGTGAACGTGTAACTGCAGAATGAACAACACAAATCTAAAACTTCCAGCAGATGAGAAGTTTGGCGAAAAACAAGATTGGACTATGCGAAAACCACAAAAAAAGGTTCTCATGAAACCAACAAAGTGATAAATGTTCAACTGGGATTTTATAAAGACTCACAAACAATAATCTCGAGCATTACTTCACCTTAGAAGGTAAAAGTGAACCAAGAACATCGTATTCCAACTTGGAATTTAGGTTTCTCCACTCATAAAGTAGAGCAATAGATACCTTAGGATTATAACCAAGAGAAGAGCATGTTGCAGAATCAAGATCACTCTTTGATACTTAGTTGCTCTGGGAATCAACCAAAGTTTTTCATAGTATCAATAATTACCGACCAAGAAGCACAAAATATTCTAGGTAAGACAAACACATCAAAATGCAAGAAAATAACCTTATCCGAGTGTAGTCGAACCACAAAAAGGTGTAACACACACAAGAGATGATCCCAGATGAAACGCCACACTATACTCGGAAATGTCACAGTATAACCCGTCTAGCCTATACACACACACACACACACACACATATATATATATATATATGCACACACACACACACAGAGGGGGAGTACCTGAGGAACATCAATGGGCTGATTAAGCTCTCCGGGACTAATTTCCTCCACCGGCGCTTGTTCTTTCGTCAATTTAACATAACTCGACGGGTGATTCATTTCCTCCGCCATTCTTCAAAAGATCTGAAACCAAAAAAACAAAACCCAAATTCTCAATACAATTCCATTTCATGATCCCTTGTTCCCTTCAAACCCAAATTGTCCACAAACAAATCACCTTCGTTGCACAAACACACACATTATGCTATACTCACAATATACAGTTGTGTCGCTGAGTCAACTGATGCGGATCAGCTGCTGAGCAATGCAATGGAATTGAAGGGAAGATTGGAATTGTTGGTGGGGTGATTCTGGTGTGAAAATCAAAATCCTACAGTGTAGGGGGGTAAGAAATTGGAATTCATTTTCCTGGTCCCAAAGCAGTCCACTCTACTTATTACGGAAGACTCGCAGGTTGGTCCTGCACAGCGTTTATCTTATGTGCTCGCATACACGTTCTCTACCCAATCAAGAGTCTCCACGTGATTGATAGTCTTAATTGTCCAAGGATTTTCTTTGTTGTCTTTAAATAAAGAGACTAAATTATAAGGAGTTGCTCTAATATTTTAACATAATTACAAATTTTTTTAGAAATAATTACATTCTTTTATAAGATTTGATGTAATTATATATAATTTTTTTGTAATTTAAAAAGTATATTTTGCACTTTTAAAATTTGCTTTTGTTTAACAAATTTATTGTTTCATTAATTAAAAATTACTAAATTTGCTGATATTAATAAAAAACTAAATAAAAATTAATATTTATCTTCGATTTATTATCAATGACTTGTTACAGGACAAATATCAGCAAATTTAGTGAATTTTGATTAATAAATGTGACTTATTTATTAGCCTAAAGCAAACTTTAACGGTGATAGATGTAATATTTCAAATCACAATGAGATCTACATGTAATAAAACTAAATTTAGAAAAAGAGAGTATAATTATCTCATCTTTTTATTATTTAAAAAATTATTAATATTTCTAATTTTTAATAACTAGCACTTTTAATTTCAATAAAAATTTAATAAACGCTTATTTTAAACACTTGCGAAAACCATAACTTAATATTGACCTATCTTCATTAGTTAATTTTTTCAGACCCAACCTACATAAAATATACCCTAATACTAGGGGAAAAATTCAAGCAAATTTATAAGGAATTGCACCAGAAAACAAATGAGATTTTGATATCTCCATCTATTTATACTATATATTAAGTGTGAGAATGTTACAAGCAAATAATTTGATATGTTTTTCTCAATGAAAATTGTCTAAATTAATCATATCTAATAAATAAATGCTGATGTGGTTTTTTCTATTTATTTTTCTTTCATTTGCATTTTGTTTTCAACTTTCTTTTCTTTTCAAATTATATCCCCTCTTTTGCCTCTAAATATATATGTTTATAATCTTTGACCATCTTATTTGGTGGAACAAATTCAAATGAATATGTTGAGATTGTTATTTATATTGAGAATAAAGGAACCCCTTCAAAGTAAATTTTTAATATCTTAAAAAAAATCCATCAACTTAAAAATCTCATGAAATGGGCTTTTTGGATTATAAAAAGTACTTTAATGGGTTTTTTAGATATAAAAAATCTTTTAAGGGAGTTCTAGTAAATTTTTATTTGTAAAAGAATATCATAAAAAAAAATTTAATAATTCTATAGGTTGAAATTAGGCGAATACTATCTACTATTTGCAAAAATATAAATACACCATTTGAAATTGTAATTATAATTCAATCGACGCCTCTTTGAGAGCAAAAACGTACAAGTATTCCATCTGAAATAAATCAGAACAAAAACCCCTCAACGTGTCTCATGATTTTATAAAAATAAGAAGTACTTATGTAATTGAACTTAATTTCAAGGGATGTCCAATGTAATTTACTCTAAGAATTATGCTTGTAAGCTTGTGTGCTACATTTCAATATTCATTATGGGCCTGAACCATTTTGGGCCTTCACCAATTTCACAAGAGTCCATGTTTTCTCAGATCCAACCCAATACCACAACTACTTTGGGGTACTTTCCCATTTTCAATCCAACAGCATATCACTTCGGGCCCAAACAAAACTTTATACCCAAACAGAATAACATTTTGGGTCTGCAGCAAATTCACCAGTCTTCAGGTTTCCAATTTGCATGAAAAAGAGTGTTTTATTCCATATTTTCTATTTTTATTTTTATTTTATTCCGATTCAAAGCATAAGGCTCAACTCAAAGTTTTATTCATGTCCAAACATATAAAAAGAAGACATGAAATAAACCTTTTTCATATCACAAAAAACTAAAGTAATTGAAAAAGAAGCGCATGGAACAAAATAAAACTAATATAATTTTTTCTGTCTGCAAAATAGTTTTCTCTACGAAGCTTATAAGCTTTTATGCTTAATAAATGAGCTTATAAGCTTAGCATTCTAATATTCTATTAAACTTTTATGCTTATTCAAATCTAGACGTGTGGGGGAAAAAGAGAAAAAAGAAGTCAACTTAAGTGTAACATAGCATCGGAACAAGTAAATTCCATATAAATTCTTTGGGTAGCAAGTATATCATCATTAAACACAAATTTTCTCATGTGCAGGACTGAAACAAGAATCTGCCAACAATTACCAAAACTCCTGAACATTCTTGTTCATGATGGCCAATTTCTGTACCAACCAGCCCATGCAGAAACCAACCCACTAATCCCTAGTGTAACAGCATGGTTGCAGAAAGGGTTAGGCTCAATATCAGCCAACGCAATGATCAAGTCTGCCAAATTAGCAGCCACAGCCATCAATCTCATCACCCTGTCACCCCTGATGTTCTTGATCTTCCCTTTTGAATCTTCTGATTCATCCCCTGATTTAACTATCCTTCTCTCTGCCTTAATCCCCTCTTGAATCAGTATAATATCAGAAACCATGAAGAATATGTAGCCGAAGGACTCACCAAATGCTGATATGAAGCTCATTCTCCTAGCCAGTTTTGCATCCAAGACTCCAATTCTTGATAGCCAAAGGAAATGGTCAAAGAAGAAGTAAACCATTTCACCTGCATTAGAAAGCACCGCGAGGAGACGGAACGTCGTTGTCGTGCCTGGATTCCGCCTCAGTGCGTTGAAGCCGGTGAGGAACCGACCCGAGCGGAAGGCTTTCCGGCTGAGGCCGGAGGCGACTTCCCATTGCTTGGCCCTGGTGGCAGCATCAGGGTGTGTTTTCTCTACATGCCAGTGGACTAGTTTGGAGACATATTGGAAAGTCTTGACAAGCTTGTCAATCCCATCTCTCTTTGCTAGAAAGATTACAAGTTTGTCTACTGTGTCATTCATTGTTGGTTGAGTTGTGGAAGGTGTTGAAATGGGCTTGTTGAGGAGGTTTTGTAGAAATTTAAAGAGAGAGAGTGGCCACAAATATTGTGGTTCTTGGATAAAACCAAGTGATACATGTGGTTGGACTATATTGTTTTGTCTTCTGCTGTATTACCATCAGAAGGGCTTATGTAATTTTTCTTTTGCAATTTTGGCAGCAAAGCTTCAGAGCCACCAATTTCAGATCCCTTGTGTATAACGTTGTGTACAAAAAATTCAGATTTAAAGGGTGAAGATTGGTCTATATTATTAGAAAATCTACAATCCAGTCTACCACTAGGAAATCCTCTTTCTAACTGTTAGCTTATACTTTTTATTTATGGAGTGGATGCAAATTACATTCTGGTAATAAACCCCAAAATCAAATGCCTTAGGTTACAAGGTTCTGCCGAATTTTATAACATCAGCAAGCATTCTGCTAGCTGAGCAAGATGAGTACTTGACTGCTAAGACCATAAAGTCACTCGAATTTGGTAACTATCTGCTACGGTGAACACTACCAGAGCAACAAACAGCAATATCTGAAGATAAATGGAACTTTCAGGAATTCACAAAGTAAAATGAATGATTTTTAAAAATAATGTTGTGTTTCATAGTGATCATCACTTTGTTACACAAGTATTAGATCAAAACTGTCTCTCGCATGTTGCATAAACACCATTTCAGAAAATACAGGAGGAGTTTTGTCCTGAAGTATGACTCTACAGTTTTCAGAAACATGTTCTATATCATGGCGACCAGAGAGCATGAGCATCGTGCCCCTTCGGATAAAAAGTAGGCAATGCTTTAACTTGGGTCTTTGTATAGGGTAGAGTTCTCTACTTACGTGAACAAGAGGAACTACCTGTGTTCTCCACAAGTAAACCCAAGTAGAGTCCTGGATGGAATCCTTGATTATGTTAATTACATAGAGCTTTTCAAGAAGGGGTCGTATTGGAATTTTGAGCATGGGCCCTAATCCAGCCTCACACCGCGCATTTTACAGACAAGGTTAGCTGTTGGAAGATCAAGCTGATTTCCTGAATCTGATTTTACAAGATCCTTGAGCTGATCTGTTGGTGTTGAAAAACAGGTATGAAATGTAGAAAGAACCGGAGGGATGGGCATTGATAGAGCTGAAAGCACATTGCTCAAGTATTCAATATCGACAGACAACTGCTGAGCTCCACGGTCTGTTATCTTGTGGATCCCACGCAACTGCTCAATATAAAGAGCAGTGGCTCCCTCAGCAACCTATAAAAATTAAAAAAGATTAGACTAATTGGTTGAAACTGTTGCAGTAAACATTGATTCTGAATTCCAGGACATATAATAAGCTATACTGCTCAGGCACTGATACCTGATATCCGTGTTATAGTGATGAAGGCATCACGTATAAACAGGAGTGTAAACCACAAAGTTAAAAGTCTTAGCTGTTACCTTGAACATCCATTCAGTTGCAAAGAACTGTGCCTCCTCAGCATTGGCATCACTGTTGGAAATACCCTCAGCAAGGGGCTCCAGTTGTTGGGGTAAAGTAAGTAGGTATTCACCTACATTGGTCACATAAGACTGAGGGTAGGCACTAAAGCTGGGAACAGGAAAAGCGCTAGGTTCTTCAACAGAAGACCATATGGGCAGACGAGACAAATCACTAAAGTGTTGTCTCACTTTCAATATAAGTACATCATAAACTAGCTCATTGACTGCCTCCGCAAATGCCGCAACTCTTTGAGAAGCAAGTGGAAGGGCATGAAATCGGGGATCTTTTGACTGCAAGAACAATTATAAGGGTACACATGAATATTAGATGTATCAACAGATAAAAATCTATAGTATAGGTAAATAACATAAAACAGATTTCCTTAAGTGAAAGATGGTCTTTCAGTAGATTAATCTAATTGTTTCTTTCAGAGGGATAGGTTTTAGTAACCTTTTCTAATATTGTTACTCTTTGAGAATAACCAGTGTAAATTCAACGGTTGAAGATCACTTCGTGTTGGAAAATTTTGGAAACACACACAGACACAAAAAAAAGTTGTTTTCCAAAAAATTTGACCACACTTCTGTCATGTCAAGTACCTGCTCTAAAAGGTTAAAAAGTTTTCGAGCCTTTTCAGGGACATCGACAAGCCGAAGAGCTGCCACATCCAGGGAAGCTTTTCCAGCTGTAGACAAATTCCCACTTCCATCATCATTATCCACATGTGACTGGTTTTGATCAAGACTTGAACCATAAACAGAAAATGACAAATTAGTGCTCAATCGAGCAAGAGTAGACCGCAAGGAAGCTTCAAAAACTGAAGTTCGGCTCGTCAAGCAATCAGCAACAGTGAGAATCTGTAAAGCACCCTGGACAAAAGACCATTCCTCCTCATTTGACATGAAATCAACTTTTCGTGCATGTGAAGCTCCGTCCTTCCTGTCTGCTCCTGTTTCCTTCTTTCCTCCAATAGTTTCTGCCACCACATCCACTCCGCAGACTGCTCTCAGTGATTTTAGGTTTCCCTGAAGGGTGGAGATGTATTGTAAAGTTACATCATCGAGGGCAAGGATTAGCTCATCTGCCTCTGAACCACCAGTAAAGCTAATGCATCTCTCTGTGGCAGCTTCAAGAAGAAGAATGACTTGTGGGATAGATTCTTCCATTCTTCGAACTGTTTCACTGAGCTCTACTCCCTGCACACCAATAATACGAGTACTAACTCCCCTGAGATCAAGACTTGAAATTCCAGCAGACAGCACTCCACGCTCCATTTGCCCATATCTATTACCAATTAAGTAGCAAGTTATTTAATAAATAATTGGTTAAGCAATGAAATATTAGTTGGATGGGTCATGTATACAAGAAGCATCTCTTGATACCAGTCTCCAAGTTAAACAAAACATATTCAACCAGAAAATTCTATTGGAAATATTATAACATCTAGTCCCCATCTTCTTCAGATATCTTTTTGCGGCGCAAACATCTACCCCAGAAAACAATGGTCAAAACCGGTTCCTTAACCAACCAACCGAAATGTTCCAAAAGAAGCATACATCAATGAAAAGGAGAAAATGTGCCACACAGGCAAGTATCATTGTTAAAAATCAAATGTGCTAACCTTTGTTTAAATGTTTCATATGGAAGGTAGACTGTCTTCAGTGTATCCAATAACACATGAAGATCTGAATCAGAAAACAAATGTTGAATATTCCTTGCAAAACTCCCTGTTATGTTGTGTAGTTCTATCAGAGCCTCCAGATGCTTAGTCTGAATTTTGACACCTTTAGGCAAATCCCCAGATAAGATGTCTAATATACCTGAAACCAGACACAAGAAGACATCATCATGGTATTAAACATTGCAAAGCAATATTACAGGTGAAATCAACTGCCAAGGAATACATGACCAACAATGAAAGCAGTAAATTTGAGAAAAATGACCAACTCCCCAGGTCATCTAAAAAGATTAAAAGAGATATAAAGTATAACCTTTGGCCAATGCTTTAGTCTCAGGTACAACATCTCCAGTAGCAAGATTAACACGGGATACAAAACTAGAACCAACAGATGACATTGCCTCGATCAACAATTTTGGGACAAGAGTTCTGTAATCTTCAGGAAAAGCAAGCATGCACCTGTCGAGGAGAATTTACATGGAAGACTGAGTATCTGTATCATCATACTCTACTAAATATCCAAATGGCACTAAAAGAAGATGGATTTTCCATATATAAGGTTGGAAAGAGTCTGAAAGCATTCCGTGTAGCTGATAAGGAAATTCACATTCACAAGCTTAAACATATACAGTTCAATAATAAGTACTTGTTTTCATCATGCACAGGAAGAAGCTCAGAGGGAATACATATATTAGGACATCCTAAGTCCCCCCCGCAAAAACATCAGCGGCACAACTAAGGAAAATTAGCTACAAGTAAATATCTGTGAGAATCTAAACAAAAAGTACCACTTCCATTCTTGTTCAAGATAAAGCAGCAACTCATCATAGAAACTCGGTAACCAGCGTGCGAACGACATTGTCTGCATATTTGACTGTGAATTAAAGCTACTGGCCCTTTCCACTTCATTCTTCTCATTTGCAAGTTTACTAGATTGTTGCCTTAAATCAAATTCTTCCCAGAGCTTCTTTATGGTTTTGAGGTGGACTTTGGTGTAGTAACTTTCCAAAGACTTAAATCTCCCAATTCGAATGAGGATTCCCCTCATTTCTTGAGCGACATTAACCTACAAAAGAAGGAAAAATAAATGAATGCCCCTGTCAAGTTGTCAGGAAAAGCACTAGGGAATAGATAAAGAATGTAGATAACAACTTTTGTTTTCGGATATTCGCCTCAAAAGTCAAAAAGAAAATGATGAAGGAAGCTACCTTTCTATTGTTCAATGAGTCTGTTAGACGGGGCTGAACCATTGAATCCAGTCTATCTTCTAGAACCTCAAGCTGCTTCCTTATATTAGCAAACTCAGCAACCTGATAATCATGAACTCATGAATCATAACTCTTTCACAGATTCTCAGCTGCGACATGATTAGTTGTTTGGAATGCTTAAAAACTTACTTCTCCAACTGCAGTCAGACAATGTCTCATGTTCGCAAGCGTATCTGCTGCCCGTGGGAGATCACCACTGGCAAATACATCCTCTACAGTCGAGCTCAACTGCGTCAAACCTGCAGCATCCTGTTCAACAGCAGAAACACTTTCACCAACCAACAAGAAACAGAGAATCAATTGACAAAACAGCTCCATCCCAAATAAAGAAATCTAAATCATAAAAAACCTGCAGTGTCTCATATGCAGCTTCCATCCTCTGCTTGACTGTATCAACTTTGGCGAGGGTTGCAATGGATTCTGCAGAGGATCCCTCAGCCTGCAGACAAAATTAAAGTTGACACCAGAAAGTCATCAATACAACCACTTTCCCACGCATGACAAAAAATTCTAGTTGCAACTATGGTACTTAGATATTATGCATATACTAGAGTCATATCAAAACAGTCTACGTCATTGAACAAATTGCTCAGAGGAGTGCATCCACCAACTCAGTTCGGGACCTTCAGTTTACTTCACTGATTTGATTTTACCTATATCCCTACACAAACTCCGATCTTCTTCTTCAGAGCCCACATTAATTTTGAGTTAGATCCACACTCATGAGACTTCTTAAATTTTCACATGGGAAGATTTGGTTTTAATTCAGAAAAGAAAGAGAAGCACCTGTACTAACAATAAGACGATGAAATCCAGCAGCAACTTTTTTTGTGTTAAGGCATGTATCCTATTTACACCTAAAACAACTGAACTATAGTTTAAAAACATTTGCTTTTTTGCTCAATCCAAGCGGCCATAGAACTGTTTAAATCATCATCTGAAGACTTCCTCCCTAATTTGAGCTAAAACAAAAAGAAATTACATTATCGAGTAACAAAGCGATAATGATAGATAAAAAGATAGGAGCTGCACTACCTTTTTGAGGAAGAGCAGGATGTTGGCGACAGAGGAGCGGAGGGAAAGTGCTTCATCTCGGAGGCGCAGGACATCGCGAGAGGCGCGAGGGACGCGTAGGAGTGCGGCGGAGCTCTGCTCCTCGAGTGAGGCGGCGATCTCCTCCGACACCATCTGCAGCCTCATCTCCAGATCCACCAGGTGCTTCTCGACCGGGTCCTGTGGGTGCCTCTGCTGAACTGCTCCATTTATCCATTTCTTCGGGTCGAATTTCTCCTCCGAGAAGGCGCTCAGATCCACCATCATCTTGGATGTGTATTCCGTTTTCCGATGGATCAAGTTGTGTGGGTTTTAGCTTCACCGGCTGGTTTAGGCCTTGAGAGAGATCGGTTACTGAAATCGCTGGTGAATTCCTTGAACGAAACGCGATTATTTGCATTTGCGCTTTAGTTGGTTATGAGTCACGACTTATGAGAAGTCCAAAAGAAAAAAATTAATTGTCAAAATAATTTATTCCATAATTAATTATGGAATCGCAAGCCCAAACTAAATTTTAGTCCCACCTCTATTATTTTTTGCCAAATTATCAATTACATTCATTAAATAATTTTTTAATTTGTTCACCTACTTTAAGGGCGAGGTTAGTTTTAAATTTTAGTCACGATCTACATGATTAATTATAAAATTATAAATTTAAATGTCATAATTATTTTTTAGACGATTAATTATTATAAATTTAGTATTTTTTCATAATTAACCATTTAATCATCGAGTCAAAATGCCTCAATAAATTTATAAAACTTATTTATATTATTGTAAATTTTTGTCGTGCCAATATTTGAATACATCAAATTTATCCTTTAATTGATTTTTTCTCTTCAAATAAAATTTTGGTTAGAATACTAATTTTTTAATATTTGAATTTCATAATTTTTTTTTTTTCTGTCAATCCATTACGTGATGTTTCTGTCTCCCTTACTTCTCCATGTTCTTTTGTTTTTATTTTTTCTCTCCCACTTTACATGTTTTTTATGGCTTGAATGGATTTTTTTGATTCATTTTTGATATTATAGGGTGGTAAATTAACACTTAATTTTTTTTCTTTCAGGAGGTTTTTTCATATCACAGTCCGGTGGAATGGATTTAATCCATTTGAAATAATTAGCCATTTCCCATTAAAACATAAGTTATCTATTGAAGAATAGAAGGTTATTCACAAATTTTACTCTTGAAGTAATGGCCAAATGCAAGAGATCACTAGAAAACTTATACAGAAATTTAGAGTGTGGGCAGTAGATCATCAAGGAGATCTTCCAATCTTGATTCAGTGGATAGTTGGACCACCCATGCATCTTCACACAGATCATTGGATGGTTCAATGCCGCTAATTTCCGCCAAAATCTTCACTACTTCAGGCATTCTTCGTCTGCTTTCAGGGACAGTGGCAACACAATCCATTGCTGTTTGCAACATATGTAGGATAGCCTCCTCCTCATCTGGATACCTCAAAATCTCTATATCAATTACCACAGCAATCCAATCGTCATGACTAAAAGATTGAACCCAATTCACTAGCCAAGTGACCTTGCCATCAACCTCAGTCCACTTATCTAGCTTGCCAGAGACAAGTTCAAGTTGAATAACTCCAAAGCTGCAGACATCAGAAGCTTGGGATACTTTTGTGGTGTCTTTGACTTCAGGGGCGCAGTAGACTTGAGTTCGCAATGTGGACCGTCGTTTCGTCAATTGTGCTAATCCAACATCCGAGACAAGGCTGTATTTTTGTCCATTTAGGAATACATTGGAGGAATTTATATTTCCATGCACAAGCTTATCTTGACGGTGGATGTGAGCAATACCCCTTGCTGCACCTACTGCAATTCTCAGTACGGTCGTCCAGTCTAAAGGTGTATTACCAGTGCCCACAGAGGAGAAAATGGATTCAGAGTATTATCATCATAGTTTATGAACTAACTACAAATTTTACCTTAAATAAGGATGTGAAATTGGCATGCAAGTATCTCTCAGGTTAATCAGCAAGTGAATTTGGTTGCTAAAACTAATTCTCACATGGAAAAAACAAGAGCAAACTAGTTATACATACCATGTAGCCAGGCAGATAAATTTCCATGATTCTGATAATCATACACCAAGAGTACTTCTTCCGAAAAGTAGTATGCCCTTAATTCAGCAACATTTTCATGCCTCATTCTTCCAATAACCTCAATATGCTGCTGGAATTCCATGTGTAGCATTGACATCCTTCAATCTCTTTACCATGATAGTGTTTCCATTGCCTAATCTTGCCCTGTAAGAAGTACCAAATGTATCTTTCCCAAGAACCTCAGCTGAAGCCCTTAACAAATCCTCAAGGTCAAATGTGGCAGTACTATCCTCAAAAAATATTAGTTTCCTTTCTGAGGAAACACTATTTCCTGTGATTGTCATATTAAGATCCTCCAACATTTTCACCACTTCAGAAATTTTAGGTCTCTTGTTTATTGATTTTGCCACACACCTTACTCCTATTTGCAACAATTTAACCATCTCTTCTCTTACGGCAGAATTCTCCATTGGATCTACATCAAATACCTTAGCAGGCCTCACCTATTTTTACTGAATTGACCAACTTGACTACGTCAACAGCCTCTGGACCACCTGGGACGTGTGAAGTGGACTTCCGAGTGAGAAGTTCAAGCAGCAGAATCTCAAAGCTATAGACATCCGATGCTTGGGACACATCTCGAGTGTTCTTCACTTCTGGAGCACAGCACCGTGCAGTTGGCATGAATGTTGTTTCTATCATGTTTGTCAAGCCAAGATCTGACACACAGCTATACTTTTCAGAGTTGAGAAAAATATTTGTTGCTTTTATATTTCCATGGACAAACTTCCCACCATTTTGTGAGTGTTTGGCAGCAATACCCCTTGCAGCACCAATTGCAATCTTTAGTCTAGTTTCCCAGTCTACATGAGCCGGATTTTCACCAGTTTTTCCTGGAAACATGAGAAGATGCATAATTAGTCAAGTTTCACCTACTAGCCTAGGCACAGAATCTTAGTGAGGAAACAGCTTGATCAAACAGTCTTGATGAGAGTCAACATTTGCTGTTCTGAATCATTCAAAATCTTAACGCGGAATCCCAATATTCTATGTCAGTGTGCTAAATACAATTATTTGACAACGACTCGGTTGGAAGCTTTCTTTCAAGGGAAAACAAAAATGAAAATAGAAAATCGCAAGGCCAGAGAAAGCTTCAGAAGTACATCATGAATTAAACCAGAAATAACGAGCATCGGGTCTGCGAAAATCACAACCCAATTCCCGTGATCAATTTCGGAAAATTACAGAAAAAATAAAATAAAAAATCAAATGTTGGAGTTAATCCGAGAAAATGGGAGGAAAACTGACAGGATTGAATTTCTGGCAAATTACAAATTCCCAATTGAATTAGAGAAAACTAGAACATAAAAGAAAATTGCATAACCATTGTTGGAAGCAAGCTGCAAGACCGACGCGGCCACCGGAAAGCAAGAAGGCCAATGAGACCGGCGGCGAATGAGAGCGATGGCTGTGTGTTCTGCCCATTTTCTGATAACTGGGAAATCGAAATTGAAGCTGGAGTTGAGAACCATAGTTTGGTGTTAGAATATATTTACATACACACAACTTCCATCTCAGGAGTTCATCTGATTTCCGGCTTTCTGCCAATTCAATTGAATTTATTGCTATCAGGTCATAGTTTTCTATTCTGTAACCGACGATTACAGTTGTTGAAGTGCAATCTTTCTAGGAGAACTTTAGTGATCGTTTACATAATAAAAAAAAATTAATTCAGACTCGATCTGTTCTAAGTCAATTGATCCAATTACCAAGTATAATAATAACTATTTGAAATGATTAACGATTTTCCATTAAAACACTACTTATCTTATTGACAGGTTAAATCCAATATATCGAAGTTGGACTCAAATTTCAAGAATTTGCCAATTGTATTTTCCTTTTTCATTTAATTTTGCTGGAGTAAATTGTATTTAACGCACCAAAATACTCTATATCAGGGTCAACTGGGACAGATTTTATTCACTGAGTTCAGAGAGAAAGATAGAGATTTATTGAGTGGGCTAAAAGAAGAGGTTATTCACAAATTTCACTCTTGAAGACAAGTTGAATTACTGAATGACCAAATGCAAAGAGATAACTAGAAAACTTATTCACAAATTTAAATACTCAAGAATGGCAGTGTGGGCAACAGATCATCAAGGAGATATTCCAATCTTGATTCAATGGATGGCTGGTCTTGGCCCCATGTATCTTCCCACACATCATTGGATGGTTCAATGCCGCTAATTTCCTCCAAAATCTTCACTACTTCAGGCATTCTTGGCCTGCTCTCAGGGACGGTCGCAACACAATCCATTGCTATTTGCAATACTAAGCTTGCAGCCTCCTCTTCTCGATACCTCAAAATCTCTAAATCAATCACCTCAGAAATCCAATCATCACGACTAAAAGATTGAACCCAATCAACTAGCCAGATGACCTTGCCATCATCCCCGGTCCACTTAGCTGGCTTGCCAGAGACAAGTTCAAGTAGAACAACTCCAAAGCTGTAGACATCAGAAGCTTGGGAGACTTTCGTGGTGTCGTTGACTTCAGGGGCCCAGTGGCCATGAGTTTGCAGAACGGTCCGTTTGATCGCATTGGTCACTTTTGCTAGTCCAACATCAGATACAAGACTGTGGTTTTGTCCATTTAAGAAAATGTTGGAGGATTTTATATTTCCATGCACAAGCTTCCAACCATCTTCTCGGTGGATGTGAGCAATACCCCTTGCTGCACCTACTGCAATATCCAGTCGGATCTTCCAACCCAAAGGTAGCTTACCAGGGCCTATTGTGGAGAAGAAAAGCTCAAAGTATAATAATCATAGTCTTACAAGAATGTGTTAGGATAGGCAGGATGGCGTAGTATATTCGACTGCTGGTAATGCCAAAAAATATGAAAATGGAATTCAGTTCAGTTTGTGAAAACACTTGACAGGTGACCACTGATTATTGGCATCTAACACTTAGCAGAACTGTCATTCAACTAATGGTTCTAAACATTGCTTATTCTTTTCCTACGAAGGATAAGCCGGTCATTTGCCAGTAGGCTTGGGTGTTTCTAAATAATAGCTACAAGTCCAGTAAAAACTGGAAGTGAGAGTAATAACAAAAGTACTGAAAGAAGAAGCTTCATGAGAAGATAATCACTGACAAAACATTATACTAGTAATCCTTATATCGTCCCCACTCCATTAGTTCATCTAAATTCTGCCTACAAGGGAATCCTATGTTCAGTTGGATCTAATGAATTTACCTGAGATTTGTTAGCTAATACTTTTTGCAACTGCTCTCCAAGTGCAACTGAAGCTTCATAACTTCAATATCATAGGTTATTAATTAATGGCAAATTTATCATACGAAAGGAACAAGATGTGGGCCTGTAAGCAATCACAGGTATTGTAATTTGTAACGACAATTTTCTGATATTTTTTGTTGCTAAAACTTATTTTTCACAAGAAAAAAATAACACAGACTAACTTTAGAGTAATTGATGTTATACATACCATGTAGCAAGGCAGATAAATTTCCCTGATTCTGATAATCATACACCAAGAGTACTTCTTCTTCTGAAAAGTAGTATGCCCTTAATTCAGCAACATTTCCATGCCTCATTCTTCCAATAACCTCAATATGCTGCTGGAATTCCATATGTGTAGCATTGACATCCTTCAATCTCTTTACCATGATAGTGTTTCCATAGCCTAATCTTGCCTTGTAAGAAGTACCAAATGTTCCTTTCCCAAGAACCTCAGCTGAAGCCCTTAGCATATCCTCAAGCTCAAATGTGGCATTACTATCCTCAAAAAACAGTAGTTTTCTTCTTGAGGAAACACTATTTCCTGTGTTTATCTTTTTAACGTCCTGTAAAATCTTCAATACTTCAGATATTTTAGGTCTCCTCTTTATTGATTTTGCCACACACCTTATTCCTATTTGCAACATGGTAACCATCTGTTCTCTTATCGTAGGATTCTTCAATAGATCTGCATCAAATACCTTAGAAGCCCATACCTTACTTTTTACAGAACTAACTAGCTTGACTAGGTCAACAACCTCACAACCACCAGGGACATGTATAGGAGACTTTCTAGTGAGAAGTTCAAGTAGTAGAATCCCAAAGCTATAGACATCAGATGCTTGAGATGCATCTCGAGTGTTCTTGACTTCTGGAGCATAGCACCGCGCTGTTGACATAAATGTTGTTGCTATCATGTTTGTCAGACCAAGATCTGATACACAGCCATAATGTTGAGAATTAAGAAAAATGTTTGTTGCTTTTATGTTTCCATGAACAAGCTTCCCACCATTTTGTGCATGTATTGCAGCAATACCTCTTGCTGCACCAATTGCAATTTTTAGTCTGGTTTCCCAGTCCACCTGAGCCGGACTTTCACCAATTTTTCCTGGAAACATGAGAAGATGCATAAGATGATTCATATATTTCATATCTTACCTACTAGTATGTGGACATTATGATGATTGAAAAGAAAACAATATGTGAGTGAAAGGGAATCCTAAAGAAATTACATGTAAGTACCTAATGTTGCCCTACTGATATCATTAAATCTAGTCTCCTGCACAAGGCATTGAACTGATGCCATCCACATTCCAAAACCTATCTGTTTTATCCCAGATGTATCTTATAACAGCAGCCACAGAAACACTAATGGGTTCGATTAGATAAGACTAGTTTGATGATATTTTTCTATTAAAATTGAAGTGACAGAACATGAATCGATATTTATACCTTGACCCATACATACTTCGTCAATCACTCCAATAAATGGCCAACATATACAAGAAAGAGAAACAATGTTGAGTTGCATTGTTTTAATGGAGTGTGATAATGCACTGAAACAGAGACATCTCTGTAATTAGATCATGCATTTCTTATCTGATTTGCAGTACAGACAAACATGTTGCCCTGACAAAGTGACCTGATGCAGCCAAAAATTTTATTGAGAAAAGAGTTTGTGATCTGAACAGATAAGTTTATCAACTGAAGTGGCAGAGTTCAACTTACCATGTAACAACTCATACACGCTCCCCTTACTATAGTAATCATACAGCATAAGCCTTTCATCCTCGGTAGAATAGTAAGCTCTTACTGCAACCACGTTCTCATGCCTGATATTTCCAACAATATCCATATGGCGCTTGAAATCCACTTCAGAGATACCCAGTGACTTGCTCAGTCTCTTCACCACAATTCTCACCCCATTATCCATTGCAGCGGTGTACGCACTCCCAAACGTTCCCATCCCAAGTAACTTAGGAAAAACGACGTATGCCTCTTTAATATCAATAGCAGGAATAAAATCTGAAATGAGAACCAGCTTGGGAGACGCTCTCGATAACCTTGAAAAACTTCCATACCTCAAAAAGTCAAAGGTCAAATCGCGAAGGCGAGAACTCGAGTTGAAGCTAGCACTGGAATCAGATGCCTCAGAAAGGATACTGGGGCTTCTGGAGTGATCATGAAAAAGCTCCCACAGCTGCTGTTTTCGCAAAACAGCCGCAACCAGCCTCTCCCAGTTATCATAGATAGCAGACATCTTCTCCTACCCTTCTTCCGTGGAAATGCTATTCATTTGATCAAACAGGTTTTGAATTATTAAAAAGCTTAACGCGGAATTGCAATATTCTGTCACCATAGTAAATGCAACCAGTTGACATTGACTCGGCCAGAAGCATCCTACTTTTTTCTATTTTATAATTGAAAAAAAAAAAGAAAAAGAAAAACAGACATTCCGAGAAAGTTTCAGACGTAATTTACGGATTATCTTCCTCAATCCTCAAATACATAAGAAGCACAAGACATAACAACACCCTTTGCGGAAAACACCATATAACTCTGGAAATCATTTTCCAGAAACTATAGAAAACAGAAAACTCAATTTTGAGTCAATCAGGGAAAATGACGAAAGAATTGCAGTACATAATACAGGATTATCAAATTACAAATTCCCGATTGATTAAGCAAAACGAAAAGGAACTGCATACCCATTGTTGGAAGCAAGCCGTAGATCGACGCGCAAACCGGAATGCAGGAACACCTATGAGAATGCCGGAAAATAGATGGCTTTGCCGGTCATGTTCAACCCATTTTCTGATCATTGGGACATCGGAAATGAAGCTCGGGTTGAGAACGGTTGAATGTCACTTTGCGCCTCCAAAATAAGATAATTTTACTTTGACTATAAAAATTTAAATGCTTGGCAGATTGCTCCACCCTAAATAAGTTTAGCGGATCTACACTACTGTGACTTGTGAGGCCAAAAATGTCCAAAAGAAGAAGAATAATAATAATTAGCAAGTGGTTTCTAAAAAATTATTCATTCATGTCCTTGTGTAATGATGTGAGTAGAAGTAGCACCCATTCAATAAGTTCGGATCTATGTTCCAAGTTTGGGCAAGAGATAATAAATTTTAAGAAATAGAACCTGTAAAACAACATATTAGCACTCCTACGCTAAAATTATAATCAGATTTAAAAGAAAAATAATTGCAAGAAATACATTGTAATTAGAAATCGTGATATGATGATCAATTGTGCGAGAAAAATCGTGTTAAGAGTGCGATCAAAGTGCAAGAGAAGAGTGTGACAACAATATTCCAACGTTTGGATGGTGTCCCTCGCTTGGGACCAAACTTGTATTTATAGGGGATGTCCCTCTTCAGCAGGATTTTGCACGTTTCCTTTAATCTCAAGATGAGTGGACAGGAGTTGTTAACATAAGCTATAATCCGATCTTATATTCAATTAACCTAGTTGAGGGAAATATGTTTTCAAGCTGAGGGGATTCTTTGTTGTTGAGAACTCTTTGGTTAACAAGCAGTCATTCTGGTCCAAGAGTTTAGGGCTGTGAGGGGACCTCCTTTGAAACACGTCTTTCATATTCGCTAAATGTAATGCGTGGCAATTTAGGTAGATGCCATGTGTGGAAGACTAGGTGCGGACCTCAATTTAATCATCATTATTAGGTCATGAATTTTGGCTAGATCCATGAGTAGCTTGATTCCCTTCTCCACGTCCTATCGTCTGTCAGTGAAGGAATGATATTGCTGATACTGAGGGGGGCGTTTGGTAACTGCCTCCTCCCACGCACTTGTGGCGCTAAGTAACCGCCTAATCAGAGGAGGTTAAGAGGTGAATGTGGGCCATCCCATGTTCTTAATCACGAAGTAACCCCTTTTTCCTTCATTTTTCTCCTTTCCATCTTTTCTTGAAGAACCAGGTCTCCTCATTCAAACATCTATAAGTATCCCCTCCCTCTTTCAACTCTTTTTGAAATTTTTCTTCTTGACTCCCTTTTATGGCCTCTTTAGATGAGTCGGTCCATTTTGTTAAAGAGGTTTTCCTAGACGATGATCCCTCGGAGGCCACTTAGAGGAGGATGGGTTCCAACTCGTCTAGACCGCTGAGTGGCCGGAGGCGGAGTCTACGGCGTGTAGCGGCTGCTACTCGCCGTTTGATAGATGAGGAAGACTAAGAGGATGAGGCAGGGGGGAATGAAGGGGAAGGATTCTCTCCTGGGGAAGAGGAGAGGGAGATGCCCCAATCGTCAATAGATTGTGGGTCTTCTAGTCTCAAAATCTTTAGTATGGATCAATTGATTTGCGAGTTCTATATTCTCTTTGCCTTCAGTATTTATGCCTCTTCTCCTACGAGTTGCCCCTATTTTCCCTCTCTCAATTGTCTGTGCTTCTTCTCTCCTCAATTATGATTGGGCTTATGCTTTCTCATTCCTTCCTTTTATTTTGATGTTGTTTGTTTTTTTCAAGTTCCCTTGAACCAGTTGATTCCTAATTCTTTTATAATTTTGGCTAATTTCTTTATGATTTTTTGCTTCCATGAGTTCCCTGTCACTGCTGATATTTTCGCTTGAAACTTGCTGAAATGGCTATTTTTCTCTTCATGCCTCGTCCTGGGGTGCCTTTTTTACCTACTCCTAATCCCAAAAAAATTGAAAGAAAAGTTTCTTTTTTGTCCTGCCTTCTCGTCCATGGAATTTTCCCAGTTCGTTGGATTTAGGAGGCTCCCCCCTCCTTAAGCGTTGGGGAAAGGAGTGTTGCCTTATCTTCTTTTGGACATTTTGAATTAGGACCCTTATGATAGTCAGTTCTTAGTTGATGAACGACTTCTGGGGTATTTTGGCTTGAGTCTCAAGGTGGAGTCTTTGGGATTCCCTTGGTATTTTATATTTCCTTCCATGCTTTGATTATTTTATTAATTCTTGGTCATGACTGCATTTTGTTTTCTTTTTTTGACAACAAACATCATGTTCAACAAGTTAATGCGGGAGCACGCTCTAGGGATAAAATTACAAAAATTAGTCTTGCCGTTCACTTGAACAAAATGAATCCTAAAAGTTGAATGGGTCAAAATGTGATAAGCATTCAAATGATCCGACAAAACTCACCCTGTTTCTCTCCTTAATATTTGGATTCGGTGTTGAGATGTAAATTAACTAAACTAACAAAAAAAAAATTAGAATTTGAAACATCATTTTTGAAAGATTCTCATAAGTTACTGTTTTTGATATATGATTGCTTCTGTTCAAGATTGAAAGATCATTCCTTTTTCCACTTGTAAATTAAATAGTATTAATTTCCATATCCAGCGCTTCTTCATACACAATCATATTCAACATGAATTCAATATTATTAAGCCAAGAAACTAGATACTATTACACTTAATTACAAGTACAAGACATACATGCATGGGGTGACTAACATTTGATGGCCAGAAAGAAGAGGAGGGAACTTCTTATTCACAAATTTCAACTTTCAAGACAAGATAGACTATTTAATGACCAAAAACAAGAGAACTTAATTCACATATTTCAATCTCAAGATAAGATGTTACCCCATTCCGTCCTATGCCATTTATGGTGTCAGTGTGGGCAACAAATCCTCCAATAGATCTTCCAGTCTTGATTCAATGTTTGGTTGCTCCAATCTATCTTCTAATCTTGATTCATCGGATGGTTCGATGCCACTAATTTCCTCCAACAACTTCACTACTTCAGTCATTCTTGGTCTATGCTCGGGGACAATAGTCACACAATCTAGAGCTATTTGCAACACTTGTACCATTGCCTCCTCCTCATTTTCATACTTTAGAAGCACCAAGTCAATCACTTCAGGAGTCCATTCATTATGAAGAAGAGTTTGGATCCAGTTAACTAGTAAGATGACCTCGAAATCATCTGTGGTCCATTGAGGTGGCCGTCCAGATACAAGTTCAAGCAGCAAAACTCCAAAGCTGTAGACATCAGAAGCTTGGGACACTTTCCTGGTGTCCATAACTTCAGGTGCGCAGTAGCCTGTAAAGCGCATAGCTGACCTTCTAATTGGATTCGTCACTTTTGCCAGTCCAGCATCAGAGACAATGCTGTATTTTTGTCCATCCAGGAAAATATTTGAGGATTTTATATTTCCATGCACAAGCTTCCCACCACCTTGTCTGTGGATGTGAGCGATACCCCTGGCAGCACCGACTGCTATTTTCAATCGGGTCTTCCAGCCTAAAGGTATCTTTCCAGTATTCTTTTTCCCTGCAAAGATGAAGAAAATGCATTTACTTATAATCATTAATTGGTCTAAATTCAATGTGCTTGGATAGCATAATAAGTTCGACTACTAATAACGTAAAAGTACAAAAAAAGGAATTCAGTTCATTTATTAAAACATAACCAGCAGCAGTGAATTATTGAGATCTAAGATCTTCCAGAAAAAATCCATTTGCGCAATTGCTTTCAACATCAGTTGTTTCTAAGAATAAGAGAAGTTCATTTGCCAATGGCCTAGGAGTGGTTAATATTAGCTACGACTTGAACAAAAAATGCAAGTGAGCTGCAATAATGAAAATACTGAACCATATGCCTTCATCATATAAGTGCAATATTTTTAACTAGCCATAGTCCATTAGTTCCTCTACATGGTGATCACAACGAGAGGCTCCTATGCTTATTCAATTCAGAATTCACCTTGTATTTTCAATTTAACAACTGAATGAGCTTATGAGATTTCATCCAAGTGCATTCAGATGTTCATAGCCTCAAAGTTCATATATTAATTGACTTCCAATATCAAGCTTATATGCACAAGGAAAGAAGAAAAGTCGCATAGCAGTCCAAGTTCACTCAACAAAGATCATTTACTGGAACTTTTGTTGGTGAAATTATAGCTCACATAGAAACCAAGGCAGAGCAGATGCCCCAAATTTTTATTTCTACATACCATGTAGCAAGGTAGATAACGTCCCCTGATTATAGTAATCGTACACCAAGAGCTTGTCATCCCTTGAAAAGTGGTACGCCCTTAATTCAGCAACATTTTTGTGCCTTATTCTTCCAATGACCTTCATGTGCTGCTGAAAGTCCTCGAATGTTACAGTTACATCCTTCAATCTCTTCACCACGACTGTGGTTCCATCTTCTAATATTGCCTTGTAAGAAGTCCCAAATGTACCTTTCCCAAGCACCTCAGCAGAAGCCCTTAACATATCCTCAAGGTCGAATGTGGGATTAGCATCCTCCAAAAATACAAGATTTCTTTCTACAGAAACATGATTACTTCCTGGGTTCATTGTACTAATATCTGCTAACATCTGCACTACTTCAGACATTTTAGGTCTCTTCTTTATTGATTTTGCAACACATGTCATTCCTATTTGCAACATTTCAACCGCTTGATCTCTTATTCTAGCATAGGTCAATAGCTCTGCATCAAATACCTTAGCAGCCCTCTCCTTGCTTTTCACAGAACTAACCAACTTGACTAGGTCAACAGCCTTAGGACCACCGGGGAAATGTACAGGGGATTTTCTAGTGAGAAGTTCAAGTAGCAGAATCCCAAAGCTATAGACATCTGATGCTTGGGATACGTCCCGAGTATTCTTGACTTCTGGAGCATAGCACCGTGCAGTTGGTGTCAATGTTGTTCCTGTCATATTTGCCAAGCCAAGATCTGATACACAGCCCCACTGTTGAGGATTAAGAAAAATATTTGATGCTTTTATGTTTCCATGGGCAAGCTTCCCACCATTTTGTGCATGTATTGCAGCAATACCCCTTGCAGCACCAATTGCAGTTCTTAATCTGGCTTCCCAGTCGAAGTGAGACTGTTCTTCAACAATTTGTCCTGGAAACATGAGAAGATGCATTAGAGTATTCCATGTGTTCATATTTCACCTACTAGCCTGTAGCCATCATCTTGATTGGAGCGAGAACTAATATGCAAGTAAATGGCATTCTAAGAGGAACGATGAGTACTGTACTTAGTGCTGGACCATTGACATCTTCAAATTTTCATAAACATGAAAAAAGAACAAGGAAACATCAGTTAAAGTTGCAGATCTCAATATACCATGTAACAATGCATGCACACTCCCCTTACTGTAATAATCATACAGCATGAGTCTTTCATCTTCAGAAGAATAGCAAGCTCTTAAAGCAACGACATTCTCGTGCCTGACATTTCCAGCAATATCCATATGGCGCTTGAAATCTGGTTCAGAAAGACCCAGTGACTTGTTAAGTCTCTTCACCACAATACTTATCCCATTATCCATTGCAGCCTTAAACGTACTCCCAAAGGTCCCGATCCCAAGTATTTCAGCAGAAGCCACGTATACATCTTTGACATCAAAAGCAGGACTAAAATCTGAAATCAGAACCAGCTTGGCAGGCGCTCTTCGCAAACTTGCAAAACTTCCATACGCAAAATCAAGCGATAGATCATGAGTGCGAGAACTCAGATTGAAGCTAGAACTAAAGTCGGATGCTTCAGAGAGGATGCTGGGACTCCTGGAGTGATCATGAAAAAGTTCCCACAGCTGCTGTTTTCGCAGAACAGCAGCAACCAGCCTCTCCCAGTTATCATAGATAGCAGACATCTGCTCCTAACCTTCTTCCCTGGAAATTCTAATAGTTATGCATTTAATCAAAGGCTTCGTTAAAATCAACTATTGCAGTCTTGAATTATTGAATCCCTTAACGCGGAATCAACAATATTCTATGTCATTATAGCGACAAATCGAGTTGACATTGACTTGTTCAGAAGTTTCTGTAGTATTTCTTAAAATTATATGTACTTTCATAGTTTTGTCTGTGGAGCTTATGTACCTTCTTTTTGCTAATTCAATTAAATTTAATTTATTTATACTTTTCTAAAATTAAATATATTTTATCTGCGTCCCTTACGATATATTTGAATTAATAAATTTGAATTTAAGAGAAATATATTACATAATAAAGAATTTTAAATGGTTTTTAAATCACAACAATTGAAAAAATTATTTTATTTAAAATTATTCGAATAAATCCCGAAATTCGAACTAAATTTTCTAGTTGCTCACTTGCTCTATAAATTAAACTAAAATATCATTTTAAGAACTTTAAGAATTTATAAACGAAAATACTGACTACTTTGTTTTTATTGTACTCCAACAAATTCAACGTGAGATTTAATATTATTTTGATTCGATTAATATATTAATATAACTAAAAATAACAATAAATTATATAAATAACTCGTAAAAATAAGATAAACGTTCACATAAACAAAGCCAAATATCCACTTATTCAGTATGATTTAAATTCATGTCATCGAACTTATTTAAATTTCAATTTGACCTTAGTTACAGACTAAGACATTATTGGTAACATGAGTTTAATATTATCAACCAAAAAAAAGTAAATCATGCACAACGTTTGCACAGATTTTGGAAATTTCTTCCAAACCGTTTGAAAATAATGACAAAAGAGACGTTCAACAATATGTTTTTCCCCCACCTATGTTGGTCCCGTTTTCCAATGGTTTTTGTTCCCCTAAATTATATTTCTTACTCATCTCACTATGTATAAGAAATTGCTCATAGTAGCTTGGAAAGGAGATGTAAAAATTGCCATGAAAGACCCAGATTTGAGTGAAGAGGGAACTTTTTAAATACAGTTTTCAACCGCAAAGAGGAGGGATTTGTTTGGATTTGTTACTTTGCATTTATCGAGACAAGATAAAACATACTCAATATTTGTTTTTGTATTTTTACACCTTATTTGCGTGTTTTCTGTTTTTCAATTTTTTATATATAATATATATATACATATATATATATATACATAATGTAAAACAGACATGATTTGACAACAAACAGTAATTTTTGTCTCCCAAAAGTACAACATTAAACATAAAATATTTATATATATACATATTTATATATAAAAATATATGATTTGACAATAAACAGTGATTTTTATCTCCCAAATCCCAACATTAAACCTACACCACTTATTTTAAAATATTTTAAATTTTCCCAAAACACAAATCCAAACATATCATCTATTTTCAACACACACTCACTTATATCTATTTTTTTCTCTCTATTTTCAAAACAAAAAACAAAGCAATTAAAACACAAATTCAAACATAATGGAGATGTTTCTGACTGTGCCACCACTGTTTTATAGTGTCAGGCAACAGATCCTCCAATAGACCTTCCAATCTTGATGCAACGGGAGGCTGCTTCCATCTATCGTCCAATCCTGATTCACCGGGTGGTTCGATGCCACTGATTTCCTCCAACATTCTCACCACTTGAGGCATTCTCGGTCTGCGCTCGGGGACGCTGTCAGCACACTCCATTCCTATTTGCAACACTCGTATCATTTCATCCACCTCATGGAGGTTCTTGTTACGAAGATCTTCGTCAATCACATCAGTACTCCGTTCTTTGGAAACAAAATGTTGAATCAACTTAACTAGTGTCCAGCCCTTACCACCATTTGGGGTCGTTCTCCTTCTGGTGACAAGTTCAAGCAGCATGATCCCAAAGCTGTAGACATCAGAAGCTTGGGACACTCTCCTGATGTCTGAAACTTCTGGAGCGTGGTAGCCTTGAGTCACAATAACCCACAAGCTGATTGCATTCATCAGTTTCGCCAATCCAGATCAGAGACAATGCCATATCTTTGTCCATTGAGGAAAATGTTTGAGGATTTTACATTTCCATGCACAAGCTTCTGACCATCTTGTCTATGGATGTGAGCAAGACCCTTTGCTGCACCAACTGCAATTTTCAGCCGGGTTTCCCAGTCTAAAAATGTCCTATTGGCACCTGTTTTCCCTACAAAGTTGGAGAAATTGCATTTATTTATGATCACTAATTGGTCACATCTACACTGTGCTTGGATAGATAATAAGTTCGACTGCTCATAATGTAAAAATACAAAAACGAACATCTGTTCCATTTGTTGAATCATAACCTGCAGTAATGCATTATCTGTATCAAGCATCTGCTGAAAAGAAGCCATTTCCCAAATTGCTTCCAACATCAGTTGTTTTTAAGAAGAAAATAGATTTGGCAATAGCCTAGTGTGGGTAAGTAGTAGCTACCACTTCAACAAAAGATGCAAGTTTATTGTAATGATGACAACATTTGAGTGAAATGCCTTCATTATAGGAGTGTTATCTCTAGCCAGCCCATCCTCCATTAGTTCCTCTACATGGAGGCCGCAATGAAAAGTGCCATTGCTTGTTGAATCTAAAATTCACCTAGGATTTGCAACATAAAAAACTGAAGGAACTTCTGAGATTTCATCCAACTGCACTCAAAGGTACATGGGTTCAGATATAATGGTTCGTAAATTAACTTACTTCAAGTATCAGATTTATATCAATAAAGGAAAGAGGAAAGGTCTAATAAGAAATCCCAGGCCACTCAACAAAGATCGTTTACAGGAACCTTTTGTTGGTGAATTACCCTTTATATGATGAATGAGGCAAACAAGAATGCTCCATATTTTTAGATCTACATACCGTGTAGCAAACCAGATAAGCTCCGCTGATTGTAGTAATCACACACCAAGAGCTTCTCATCTGTTGAATAGTAGTACGCCTTTAATTCAGCAACATTCTCGTGCCTCAGTTTTCCAATGATGTTCATATGCTGCTGAAAATCCTCGAATGTTACAATTACATCCTTCAATCTCTTCACCACAACTGTGTTTCCATTTTCTAATCCTGCCTTGTAAGAAGTCCCAAATGTTCCGTTTCCAAGAAACTCAGCAGAAGCGCTCAACAAATCCTCAAACTCAAATCTAGGATTAGCGAACTCAAAGAATACAAATTCTCTTTCTAGGGGAACATGCTGATTCATTCTAATTCCTCGGTTCATTTTATTGATATCCTCTAACATCCTCACTGCTTCAGACATTTTAGGTCTCTTCTTTATTAATTTGGCCACACATGTTAATCCTATTTGTAACATTATCACTGCTTGTTCCCTTATCGTAGGATACTTGAATAGTTCTGTATCAAATACCTTAGCAGCCCTCTCTTTGCTTTTTGCAGAAGTAACCAACTTGACTAGGTCAACAGCCTTAGGACCACCAGGGACATGCACAGGGGATTTTCTAGTGAGAAGTTCAAGGAGTAGAATCCCAAAGCTATAGACATCTGATGCTTGGGAGACATCTCTAGTTTTCTTGACTTCTGGAACATAGTACCTTGCAGTTTGCATGAATTTTGTTTCTACCATGGTTGCTAAGCCAAGATCTAATACACAGCCATAATTTTGAGAATTAAGAAAAATATTTGATGCTTTTTATGTTTCCATGGATAAGCTTCCCACCATTTTGTGAGTGTATTGCAGCAATACCCCTTGCAGCACCTAACGCAATTCTCCATCTCGTTTCCCAGTCTACAGGAGACTGATTCTGACCAGTTTGTCCTGTGAACATGAGAAGATGCATAAGGTTATTCATGTTTCATATTTCACCTACTAGCCTGTGGCCATTATGTTGACTGCAGTAAGATCATAAGTCGCAGGTAAAGAGCATCCTTAAGAGAAATTACAGTTGATGTATTTTGTAGTAGACCATTCATATCTTTAAACCTATCATAAAATTCTCCTGAACATGAATAAAGAAAAAGGAACCATCAAGTTAAGTTGCTGATCTCAACATACCATGTAAGAGCGCATGGACACTCCCGTCACTGTAATAATCATACAGCATCAGCCTTTCCTCTTCCGAAGAATAATAAGCCCTGAGGGCAGCCACATTCTCATGTCTAACATTTCCAACAACCTCCATCTGACTTTTGAACTGTTGTTCTGAAACATTCATAGACTTCAATCTCTTAACCACAATTTGTACCCCATTTTCCATTGCAATTGTATAAGTACTCCCAAAAGTTCCTCTCCCAAGTAACACGGATGAAGCCAGGGATACATCTTCAAAATCAAAAGCAGAACTAAAATCTGAAACGAGAGCCAGCCTTCGAGTCACTGTGGCTGACCTCAAAAAACTTTCAGGACTTGAAAAGTCTAAGGCCAGATCATGAAGGGGAGAAGTCGAATTGAAGTTAGAACTGAAGTCCGATGCTTCAGAGAGGATGCTGGGGCTCCTGGAATGATCATGACAAAGTTCCCAAAGCTGCTGCTTTTTCAGGGCAGCAGCAACCAATCTCTCCCAGTTATCATAGATGGTAGACATCTTCTCCTAAGCCTCTGGCCTTAAAATGCCAATAGTTATGGATTGATCAAAGGCTCATCAAAATGCAGTCTTGAACTGCTGAACTCCAACGCGGGTCCACAATATTCTATAATCGTTATACTAAATGAAATGAGTTCACATTGACTTTTCAGAAGCTTCGTCGTTCTTCCGTTAAAAAATTATACAAAAAGGAAAAGAACAAAAGAAAAGAAAATCACACCATTTGACATAATTCAGAAATCCTTTTTGTCATAAACTAGTTTACAGCAGAAGAAAGTAATAGAATACGCTTTTGCGAACATCATTACATCACAATGCAATTCCCCAAGTCAACTCCAGGGAAATTGCTGTGGTTGTTGTTGTCTTGTCGTGGTCGTTGTTGTTGTTGTAAACAAATATTATATGATTATTTAATTTTAAGCTGATAAACAACTTATATTAGATTCTAGTCTTGGAAACCATGTCAGAAGGTTGTTTTTTTTTTCTTTTTCTTTTTTTTTAAAGATGATTATTGCTAAATAAATATATTTGTATATTTATTAAGTTAAAGATTAGTTCTCAATACAAATTTAAAAGACTAAATTATTTCTAAATAAACTTGTCATAAATTTTAGGACAAAATGTGTAATAACCCTCTGTATTTTAAAAAGTCGGTTAAAAATGCATTTCTATTTTAAAAGTAGGTTAAAAATCCCCTTCTGTTTATTAAACATAGATCAATTCGTCACTCTCCATTAAATCTAACTATCGGTGTTAATTCTTTTAGAAAATAACCATTATACCCTTACTTAATATGCATTATTTCTTATTTTAAGGACCGTTGGATATTTTTTTTATCAAATATTGATGGTTAGATCTAATCAATTAATCTCAACCATTAAATTTTTAAAAAAAATAAAAAATCTAAATTCAACAAATTATTTAACTTATATTATATATAAATAATTTAAATTAATAAAATATATTATTATTATATATATATATAAAAAACTAACTACCCACCCCACCCCTACCCCCACTGCCACCAGCCGGTCGCCAGAAAACTGCACCAGTGCGTCTCCCGTCACAACCACCACCGTTCGACTCGCCTTCTCACCACGGTCCAGCCATGGTGTGGGTGTCCTGAAATTCCCCCGGATACGCCGCCACGACCCCCTTGAAATCCATTGTTTCGCCCAACATTTCGTCGCCACCTTCTCTCTAAAATTCCGGCACCGTCAAGGTCAGTCGCTTGCCTCCGTACATACCATTCGACTCCTCTTGATGAGGCGAACATTTTCCCTCAAACAATTTGAGATTTCATCAACCATAGACGTTGGGCTACCACCACGACCACCGAAGCTTTCGCCAGTCGATTTGCCATCACCGTAGCGACCCACAGTCGCGGACCATCGCCAATCGCTTCGCCTACTCCTTGCAAATCGAATGAGCCCCTTCCCACCAATTTTCATCAACCCTATGCATAAATCTCAATATCTCCAGCCTCAACAAGCCGCCACCGATCGCGTTGCCATTCCTTCGTCGTCTGATGGCCATTTGCAGGCGGAGAACCACTGTTGGCCTCACCTCACCAGGTCTCACGAGGCGCCTTCCGCAATGCGGGGAAAGGGGCACCGTGTGGCTAGCAGTCCGCAGACTACTTCCGCCAATAGCAACACACCACCGAAAACCCGACGGGCACTAGCACAGCACACCGACAGGAATAGCAACAGCAATAGCAACAGCAAGCAACAGCAAGCAAGGTGCAGTACGAAAGCAGTAAATTGAGCACGCGGTTCAGAAAGTAGATTTCATTGCATTGAACGATTGCATATACATTGTACAACGATACTAGCGCAAGGGGATCGCCTTGAGGGGGACACTAGCACGTAGACTACACCAAGCTTCGAGAACTCATTCCCCCCTATAATAGGTTTAAAAAAGTTTTTCCTATTGACAGCAGTAAACATTGAAAAAGCTGAACATCGCACCTCAGGAGGCCTAACGTCCCCCTGAGCAAACAAAAGTATTTACAACGTACATCAAGTACAAGACAAAAGACCAACGCCTAAAAACTCTAAGACTGTGGAAGCCTAGCGTCTGGGCGAAGGTTGTTGGTCGGCCGAGTAGAGCGGTTGGGTGGCCGAAATGTGCCGAATGTGCGTCAAGGGTGCCGAGTGCGCGGGCGGCCCTTGACACCAGGGCAGACATGCCTCTCCGATCAGAAGTGGCCATTGGAGCCTCGATGAAATTGGCCCATTTTTAATTTTTTTAATTATATTAATTAAAATATATTTTTTGTAAATTAAGAATATTTTAAATGATTATAATAATTAATATTTTAGCTAATTAAGAATAATTATAATAATAATATTGTAATTAAATATATCTTTTAATTAATTAGAAATAATTTTAGATTTAGCAATTAATAATTATAAAATTATTTGAATTTAAATCTAATTTAATATTTTAATTTAAATTATAAAAAAATACAAAAACTAAAAAGGACATTTTAGTAAAAAATCTAAGAAAAAGGTCAAACAGTTAAAAAATACCCGCTTATGCACAAAGAGCGCGTGTAATGCACCTTCTATTAATTACTAACAGAAGGGGTGTTTGCTCCTGTTTCACAAGAGAATTTTAGCCTATTTTTAAAACAAAAAAAGGGTTTTAGCCAACTTTTTACAACATAGCGGGATTTTATGCATTTTGTCCTAAATTTTAATGCAAAAAATTTTTTGACAAAAAAACATTACTTTTGCTCGATGCAATTTTTTGGTAAAAGAGACTACATTGCAGTAGAAATTTAAATGTGAGACTAACATTTGATGACAATAGAAAAGAAGAGGAAAGCTTCTTATTCACAAATTTCAATCTTCAACACAGGATCAACTATGAAGAAAAGCATTCAATGTCACAAATTTTCAAGCTCAAAGAGGAGATGCTATCGCCTGTGCTACCACTATTTATAGTATCAGTGTGGGCAACAAATCATCCAATAGATCTTCCAATCTTGATTCAATGGTTGTTTGCTCCCATCCATCTCCCAGTCCTGATTCATCAGATGGTTCAATGCCACTGATCTCCTCCAACATACTCACCACTTGAGGCATTCTCAGTCTGCGCTCGGGGACAGCGGCAGCACACTCCAATCCTATTTGCAACACTTGTACCATTGCTTCCTCCTCACCTAGATACCTCAGAATTTCTGCGTCAATCACTTCGGGAGTCCATTCATCGCGAACAACAGAGTGAAGCCAGTTAACAAGTGAGATGGCATCAACATCATCCATGTGAGTTTGATAAGTTTTCTTTCCAGTCACAAGTTCAAGCAGGAGAATTCCAAAGCTATAGACATCAGAAGCTTGGGACACTTGCCTGGTGTCCATAACTTCTGGGGCATGGTAGTGTGAAGTCCACATACCCGACCAGCTATTTGGATTCATCAGTTTTGCCAATCCAACATCAGAGACAATGCCATATCTTTGTCCATCTAGGAAAATGTTTGAGGATTTTATATTTCCATGTACAAGTTTCTCACTGTGCATGTGAGCAATACCCCTTGCTGCGCCCACTGCAATTTTCAGCCGAGTCTCCCAGTATAAAGGTTTCCGACCTTCAACTCTTTTTCCTGAAAAGTTGGAGAAAATGCATTTAATAATAATCACTAGTTCGCCATAGATACAATGTGCTTGGATAGCATAATAAGTACGACTAATCATAATGTAGAAAATAGAGAAATGGAATTCAGTGCTGATTTTTTAAACAAAACCTGCAGCAATGATTTATTTGAATCCAGCATCTGCCGGAAAAAGGGCCGTTCCCCAAAATTGCTTTCAACATAATTTGCCAATGGCCTAGTGTAGGTAAGTTTTATAACTTCGGCAAAAAATGCAAGTCAATTGCAATAATGGCAACATTAGGTTGAGATGCCTTTTTCATACGAGTGCTATCTCTAACACTCACCCACCATTAGTACCTCTACAAGGTAGCCAAAACAAGTGCCTATGCTTGTTGGAAAATTCACCTAGGATTAGAATATAAAACCTGAAGGAGCTTTTGAAATTTCATCAATAAGCTTCCAGAGGTATATAGCTTCAAACCTGATGGTTTATGTATTAACTAATTTCAAGTATCAATTTTATGACTGCAAAGGAAAGAGGAAAGGTCACATAAGCAATCCGAGGGCCCTCGACAAAGATCATTTATGGGAACCTTTGGGGGTGAAATTACCCTTCACATGACAAATGAGGCAAACTAGATGCTCCATTTTTTAGCTCTACTTACCGTGTAGCAAATCAGATAAGCTCTGCTTATCATAGTAATCAAACACCAAGAGCTTCTCATCTCTTGAAAAGTAGTACGCCCTTGGTTTATCAACATACTCATGCCTCATTTTTCCAATGACCTTCATATGCTGCTGAAAATCCTCAAATGATACTCTAACATCCTTCAATCTCTTCACTACGACTGTGTTTCCATTTTCTAATATTGCCTTGTAAGAAGTCCCAAATGTTCCTTTCCCAAGCACCTCAGCAGAAGCACTTAACAAATCCTCAAGCTCAAATTTAGGATTAGAATCGTCAATGAATACAAGTTTCCTTTGTAAAGAAACATGATTTTGTGGATTCAGTCTATTAATATCCTCTAACATCCACGCTACTTCAAGCATTTTGGGTCTCTTCTTTTTTGATTTTTCTACACATGTTATTCCTATTTGCAATATTATCACCGCTTGTTCCCTTATCATAGGATACGTCAATAGTTCTGCATCAAATACCTTAGCAGCCCTCTCCTTGCTTTTCACAGAAGTAACCAACTTTACTAGGTCAACAGACTTAGGACCACCAGGGATGTGTGCCGGCGATTTTCTAGTGAGAAGTTCAAGTAGCAGAATCCCAAAGCTATAGACATCTGCTTCTTGGGAGATATCTCTAGCATTCTTGACTTCTGGAGCATAGTACCCTGCAGTTGGCATGAATACTGTCTCTACCATGGTCGCCAAGCCAAGATCTGATACGCAACCATACTTTTGAGAATTAAGAAAAATATTTGATGCTTTTATGTTTCCGTGGACAAGCTTCCCACCATTTTGCGCGTGTATTGCGGCAATACCCCTTGCAGCACCAATCGCAATTCTCTTCCTGGTTTCCCAGTCTACATGAGACTTATTTTCACCAGTTTGTCCTGTAAACATGAGAAGATGCATAATGTTATTCACATTTCATATTTGACCTGTGGCCATTCTGTAGATTGAAGTGAGATAAAAGTACTTGAGTAAAATGCATCCTAAAGAGAAATTACAGGTGATAAGAAACGAATTTTTCTTAGCATGAATAAAGAACAGGGAAATATCAAGTCAAGATGTAGATCTCAACATACCATGTAACAATGCATGGACGCTTCCATCACAGTAATAATCATACAGCATCAGCCTATCATCTTCTGAAGAATAATAAGCCCTGAGAGCAGCCACATTCTCATGTCTAACATTTCCAACAACCTCCATCTGACTTTTGAACTCTTGTTCTGAAATATTCGTAGACTTCAATCTCTTCAACACAATTTTTACCCCATTTTCCATTGCAACCGTATAAGTAGTCCCAAAAGTTCCCCTCCCAAGTAAGACAGCTGAAGCCAGGAATACATCTTCAACATCAAAACCAGAACTAAAATCTGAAACAAGAGCCAGCCTTCGCGTCGCTTTACGTGACCTCGGAAAACTTCCAAGCCTTGAAAAGTCCAAGGCCAAATCTTGAAGGGGAGAACTTGAATTGAAGCTAGAACTGAAGTCCGATGCTTCGGAGCGGATGCTAGGGCTCCTAGAGTGATCATGAAAAAGTTCCCACAGCTGCTGTTTTCGCAGAACAGCAGCAACCAGCCTCTCCCAGTTATCATAGATAGCAGACATCTGCTCCTAACCTTCTTCCCTGGAAATTCTAATAGTTATGCATTTAATCAAAGGCTTCGTTAAAATCAACTATTGCAGTCTTGAATTATTGAATTCCAACCCGAATTTCACAATATTCTACGTAGTTGTACTAAATAAAACGAGTTGACATTGACTTTTCCGAAGAAAAGAAAATCACAGAATTGGTGGTTAGCTTCAGAAGTATATCATAATTCAGAAATCATTGTCTCATAATACTAATATATTGTTTAACTTAATATAAACATTTTTTTTTTATTTTCTGTAGTTAAGAAAATATGAATTAATTTCATAAAATTTATCTAACTTGAAAATATAATAAAAAAAATTAATTTGTAACTTTTTATTTTAAAAATTAAAGATATGTTTAAGTTTTTTTATTCTAAAAATTAAAAATAAGTTTAAAAAAGTTAAACCTAAAACAATAGTTATTAGATTTTTGGGCGTTTGAAAGAAAAGTTAGTGTAATATACTTCCGAGAAATGAAAAGAAAAATAAGAGATAATTTTATTTTAAATTAAGCAATAAATTATTATTATATTCACAAAAAAATTTAATCATACAAAATAATTATATTTATATTCACCATATAAAAATGTTAAAAAAATAGTTTTAATTAATTATGTAAACGCATTTGAAGTACTGCACAAAAAAAAAAAAAAAGATGATCCCAGATAAATTGCAATCTTGGGTCAATAAATCTATGATTAGGCTGATAACGATTAATTATATATAATTCATTCTTCTTTTATAAATTCTAACTTGCTTAAATCATTATTAGATAAGTATAAAAAATATGCAAAATATAAAGATATACAAACAGGAAAATCAACCAATAAAAAACTAGTAATGATTATTGGTGGTTCTACAAATTTGGGTAAGACAAAATCCTATGGTGTATTAATGTTAACTAGCACATATAAAGATCAAGATAAAGTCAAACACCAGGCTTGTCTTGTGTGCATGTCTGTTGGGTGCACAAGTGTAAAAAAAGAAAAAAACAAACAAACATAAATTTGTCATAATTTTGCTTAAAAACAAAACAGATATTATGTTGGAGAATTCCAAACATGTTCGATTCTCATTTACAATGTGCAGGACTCGTCTTTACATTGATGGCCGCCGAATTCTTCCTCAGGCCATGAGGCGAATTACTTGAACCCCGAGTTTGCAGAAGGGGATTAGGAGATGTCCTGATGTGCTACCACTATTTAAGTATTTATGGTATCAGTGTGGGCAACAGATCCTCCAATAGATCTTCCAATCTTGACTCAATGGATGGCTGCTCCCATCTATCTTCCAATCTTGATTCATCGGCTGGTTCGATGCCACTGATTTCCTCCAACATTCTCAGCACTTGAGCCATTCTTGGTCTGCTCTCCGGGTTAGTGACAGCACAGTCCAATCCTATTTGCAGCACTTGTACCATTGCTTCCTCCTCACCTGGATACCTCCGAAGTTCTATATCAATCACTTCAGGAGTCCATTCTTTGTGAACAACATATTGAATCCACTTAACTAATGCGATGACATCAACATCATCAGTGATGGTTCGAGAAGTTTTCTTTCCGGTGACAAGTTCAAGAAGCAGGAATCCAAAGCTGTAGACATCAGAAGCTTGGGACAATTGCCTGAAGTTTGTAACTTCTGGGGCACGGGGGCCTGGAGTCCACATATAAGACAAGCTGATTGGTTTCATCAGTTTTGTCAACCCAACATCAGAGACAATCCCATATCTTTGTCCATCAAGGAAAATGTTTGAGGATTTTATATTTCCATGTACAAGCTTCCAACCATCTTGTCCGTGGATGTGATAAATACCCCTTGCTGCGCCCACTGCAATTTTCAGCCGGGTCTCCCAGTCTAAAGGTGTCCAACCCAAAGTTGTTTTCTCTGCAAAGTTCAAGAGAATGCATTTATCTAATCACTAGTTGGTCAGATATACAATGTGCTTGGATAGATCATAATGTAGAAACTACAGAAATGGAATTCAGTGCCAATTTTTGAAACACAACCTGCAGCAATGAATTATTAGAATCTAGCATCTGCCAGCATAAAAGCCATTCCCCAAATTGCTTTCAACAAAATTTGCAAATGGCCTAGTGTAAGTCTTAGCTACAACTGCGGCAAAAATGCAAGTCAACTGTAATAGTGACAACATTAAGTTGAGCTGCCTTTATGATAGGAGTGCCATCTATAACACTCACCCACCTTTAGTGCCTCTACAAGGTAGCCAAAACAAGTGCCTGTGCTTGTTGGATCTAAAATTCACCACTATTTTGAAATATAAAAACTGAAGGAGCTTTTGAAATTTCATCAATATGCGTTCAGAGGTATATAGCTTCAAATATGATGGTTTATATATTAGCTAATTTCAAGTATCAATTTTATGTCAACAAAGAAAAGAGGAAAAGGTCACTTAAGTTACGAGAACCTTTGGTTGGTGAAATTTCCCTTCACATGCAAATGAGACAAACCAGATGCTCCATATTTTAGTTCTACTTACCGTGTAGCAAATCAGATAAGCTCTGTTTATCATAGCAATCATACACCAAGAGCTTCTCATCTCTTGAGTAGTAGTATGCCCTTGGTTTGTCAACGTTCTCATGCCTCATTTTCCCAATGACATTCATATGCTTCTGAAAATCCTCAAATGATACACTTACATCCTTCAATCTCTTCACCGCGACTGTGTTTCCATTTTCTAACCTTGCCTTGTAAGAAATCCCAAATGTTCCTAACCCAAGCACCTCAGCAGAAGCCCTTAACAAATCCTCAAGCTCAAATTTAGGATTAGAATCGTCAATGAATACAAGTTTCCTTTTCAAGGAAACATGATTTTGTGGATTCACTCTACTTCCACGGTTCACTGTATTAATATCCTCTAACATCCTCACTACTTCAAGCATTTTCGGTCTCTTCTTTTTTGATTTTTCTACACATGTTATTCCGATTTGCAACATTATCACCGCTTGTTCCCTTATCATAGGATACGTCAATAGTTCTGCATCAAATACCTTAGCAGCCCTCTCCTTGCTTTTCACAGAAGTAACCAACTTCACTAGGTCAACAGACTTAGGACCACCAGGGATGTGTGCGGGGGACTTTCTAGTGAGAAGTTCAAGAAGCAGAATCCCAAAGCTATAGACATCTGATGCTTGGGAGATATCTCTAGCATTCTTGACTTCTGGAGCATAGTACCCTGCAGTTGGCATGAATACTGTCTCTACCATGGTCGCCAAGCCAAGATCTGATACACAGCCATACTTTTGAGAATTAAGAAAAATATTTGATGCTTTTATGTTTCCGTGGACAAGCTTCCCACCATTTTGCGCATGTATTGCAGCAATACCCCTTGCAGCACCAATTGCAATTCTCTGTCTGGTTTCCCAGTCTACATGAGACTTATTTTTACCAGTTTGTCCTGTAAACATAAGAAGAAGCATAAAGTAATTCAGATTTCATATTTAACCTGTGACCATTGTGTAGATTGAAGTGAGATAAAAATACTGAAGTAAAATACATGCTAAAGAGTAATTACAGGTGACGCATCTAGTACGAGACTAATCATATCTTTAAATCTATTATACAATTCTCCTTAACATGAATAAAAAGGAACCATCGAGTTAAGTTGCACATCTCAACATACCATGTAACAGCGCATAGACACTCCCGTCACTGTAATAATCATACATCATCAGCCTTTCCTCTTCTGAAGAATAATAAGCCCTGAGGGCAGCCACATTCTCATGTCTAACATTTCCAACGACCTCCATCTGACTTTTGAACTCTTGTTCTGAAATATTCGTAGACTTCAATCTCTTCAACACAATTTTTACCCCATTTTCCATTGCAACCGTGTAAGTACTCCCAAAAGTTCCCCTCCCAAGTAAGACGGCTGAAGCCAGGAATACATCTTCAACATCAAAACCAGAACTAAAATCTGAAACAAGAGCCAGCCTTCGCTTCGCTTTAGGTGACCTCGGAAAACTTGCAAGCCTTGAAAAGTCCAAGGCCAGATAGTGAAGGGGAGAACTTGAGTTGAAGCTAGAACTGAAGTCCGATGCTTCGGAGCGGATGCTAGGGCTCCTAGAGTGGTCGTGAAAAAGTTCCCACAGCTGCTGTTTTCGCAAAACAGCAGCAACCAGCCTCTCCCAGTTATCATAGATAGCAGACATCTTCTCCTAAGCTTCTGCCCAGGCCCCTGAAAATGTTAATAGTTATTTCATTGATCAGACACTCATCAACATAGTATTGAACTCCAACGCGGATTTCACAATATTCTACGTCATTATACTAAATGAAACCAGTTGAAAATGACTTTTTAGAAGATTCATTGTTCTTTCTTTAAAAAATATCAAAAAAACAAGGAAAATCAACATAGTATTGAACTCCAACGCGGATTTCACAATATTCTACGTCATTATACTAAATGAAACCAGTTGAAAATGACTTTTTAGAAGATTCATTGTTCTTTCTTTAAAAAATATCAAAAAAACAAGGAAAACAAGACGAATAAAGAGAAGAACAAAGAAAACCACGGCCTGCATGGTGAAATTATTTAAAAAATGCCAAAAAAAAAAAAGTGGCACCGCATTCTTAAACGCGGTGCCACAGTTTTTCTAAAAAAAAAAATCTTTTAATCAGTCACTGAGATGTTTGATCGCGGTGGCTGATTTTATAAAACAAAAGAAAATTTTAATCAGTCACTGCGAATGCTTACCTCTTATTATAAATCAGGATGTTATACCTCTTATTATAAAAAACATCACTAGAACAATCACAACATGAGGTTTTGACTTCATTACCTCAGCCTCAGCCATTTGGAGATCAGCACATCTCCGCTCCAGCTTCTGTTTGTACATGAGTCCTGTGCTTCTTAGCACAGTAGCCATCTTGGAGAAAGCTTTAAGTTGAGAACTTATGTCTTCCAACCTGAGAATCATGAATATGACCCCAAAACACAAACAGAATTACAAATTCATTTTGCCTTTCAACAAAATACCACAGATAATGAGTTGTTTCCAAAGAGAACTTCAATAAGTAAAATGTTAGCATTGCACATGTTACACAGAAGAACATAATTATTCCTTGTCAGCAGACTCTTCAAGGGGCAAAATTACACTAAAATCTTTAAACACAAGGAGAGATCATATGACTCAAGAAAACATGTCTTTCTTTCTCTTATGCCCCCACACTACCCCCCTGCCCCCAATGAAAATCAATATGCTTGTCCTATGAGGAAAGTTACTCAAGAATCAAAGCTGATATGGTTCATTGCATGCTAATCACAAGCAAAAGATCATATACAAGTTTTATGCTGTACCTCAGAGTATTGCTTTTTACTGCTCCTGATACTCTGCATGCAAAATCGTCAAATATTTTGGAGAACCCACTGGCAGCCATTTCCATTTCCTTTCTTAATTTCTCCTCTCTAGCTTCACTTACCAGTAACTTGTCATACGTTTCCTGGGAAAGAGTGAATGCAGACAAGGCACCGGTGTCTAGCCTTTTATTTTTGGGTTTTGCGAAAAGCTGCTATATTATATAGCGGTTCTCTGGCTTTTATTTATTTTTTTTAAATAATTATCAGTCACAATGATTTCTTATCGGTGACTGATTAAAAACTTTAACAGAGCCCTTCTAATTTACATTGAACTAAAATAGCAATCTAATTCCGGGAATTCAAAAAAAAAAGAAAGAAAGAAAGAAAGATACAGACTCATTTATTTTTATTTAGAACATCATACACAATCAAATTCGACATGGATTTAACATTATCAAGTAGATGTTATCAAGGAATAAAAAAGACATTAATTTTCCAGGCACAACATCAAGGCGCTATGGAATTACTTATTCACAACTTCCAACCTCAAAGAGGAAATGTCCTGATGTGCTACCACTATTTATGGTATGAGTGTGGGCAACAGATCCTCCAATAGATCTTCCAATCTTGACCCAATGGATGGTTGCTCCCATCTATCTTCCAATCTCGATTCATCCGCTGGTTCGATGCCACTGATTTCCTCCAACATTCTCACCACTTGAGCCATTCTTGGTCTGCGCTCCGGGATAGGGACAGCACAGTCCATTCCTATTTGCAGCAATTGTACCATTGCTTCCTCCTCACCTGGATACCTCAGAAGTTCTACATCAATCACTTCAGAGGTCCACCGAACCCAGTTAACTAGTGAGATGGCATCATCTAACATGGTTGTTTGAGAAGATGTCCGTCCTGTGACAAGTTCAAGCAGCACAACTCCAAAGCTGTAGACATCAGAAGCTTGAGACACCTTGCTGGTCTCTATAACTTCTGGGGCATAGGAGCCTTGAGACCGCATAACCAACCAGCCCATTGGATTCATCAGTTTTGTCAATCCAACATCAGAGACAATCCCATATCTTTGTCCATCGAGGAAAATGTTTGAGGATTTTATATTTCCATGTACAAGCTTCTCACCATCTTGTCCATGGATGTGAGCAATACCCCTTGCTGCGCCCACTGCAATTTTCAGACGGGTCTCCCAATCTAAAGGTGTCCAACCCAAAGCTGTTTTCTCTGCAAAGTTAAAGAGAATGCATTTATGTGCTTGGATAGCATATAAGTTCGACTAATCATAATGTAGAAACTACAGAAATGGAATTCAGTTCCAATTTTTGAAATACAACCTGCAGCAATGAATTATTGAAATCTAGCATCTGCCAGCAAAAAAGCCATTTCCCAAATTGCTTTCAACAAATGCTACAACTTTGGCAAAAAATGCAAGTCAACTGCAATAGTGACGACATTAGGTTGAAACAAGTGCCTGTGCTCCATGGTGAAATATAAAAACTGAAGGAGCTTTAGAAATTTCATCAATATGGTTCAGAGGTATATAACTTTAAACATGGTGGTTTATATATTAACTAATTTCAAGTATCAAGTTTATGTCAGCAAAGGAAAGAGGAAAACGTCACAAAAGCAATCAACAAAGATCATTTATAGGAACCATTGGTTGGTGAAATTACCCATCCCATAACAAATGAGACAAACCAGATGCTCCATATTTTAGTTCTACTTACTGTGTAGCAAATCAGATAAGCTCTGTTCATCATAGCAATCATACACCAAGAGCTTCTCATCTCTTGAATAGTAGTATGCCCTTGGTTTGCCAACGTTCTCATGCCTTATTTTCCCAATGACATTCATGTGCTTCAGAAAATCCTCAAATGATACACTTACATCCTTCAATCTCTTCACCACGACTGTGTTTCCATTTTCTAATCTTGCCTTGTAAGATGTCCCAAATGTTCCTTTCCCAAGCACCTCAGCAGAAGCCCTTAACAAATCCTCAAGCTCAAATTTAGGATTAGCATCCCCAAAGAATTCAAGTTTTCTTCTTAAGGAAACATGATTTTGTGGATTCACTGTACTTCCACGGTTCATTGTATTAATATCCTCTAACATCCTCACTACTTCAAGCATTTTAGGTCTCTTCTTTTTTGATTTTTCTACACATGTTATTCCTATTTGCAACATTATGACCGCTTGTTCCCTTATCATAGGATACCTCAATAGTTCTGCATCAAATACCTTAGCAGCCCTCTCCTTGCTTTTCACAGAAGTAACCAACTTCACTAGGTCAACAGACTTAGGACCACCAGGGATGTGTGCGGGGGATTTTCTAGTGAGAAGTTCCAGTAGCAGAATCCCAAAGCTATAGACATCCGATGCTTGGGAGATATCTCTAGCATTCTTGACTTCTGGAGGATAGAACCCTGCAGTTGGCACGAATACTGTCTCTACCATGGTCGCCAAGCCAAGATCTGATACACAGCCATACTTTTGAGAATTAAGAAAAATATTTGATGCTTTTATGTTTCCGTGGACAAGCTTCCCACCATTTTGCGCGTGTATTGCGGCAATACCCCTTGCAGCACCAATCGCAATTCTGTGTCTGGTTTCCCAGTCTATATGAGACTTATTTTGACCAGTTTGTCCTGTAAACATGAGAAGAACATTTCATATTTAATCTGTGGCCATTGTGTAGATTGAAGTGAGATCAAAATACTTGAGTAAAATGCATCCCACAGAGAAATTACAGGTGATAAGAAATGAATTTTTCTTAACATGAATAAAGAACAGGGAAATATCAAGTTAAGATGCAGATCTCAACATACCATGTAACAATGCATGGACGCTCCCATCACTGTAATAATCACACAGCATGAGCCTTTCGTCTTCCGAAGAATAATAAGCTCTTAGGGCAGCCACATTCTCATGTCTAACATTTCCAACAACCTCCATCTGACTTTTGAACTCTTGTTCTGAAATATTCGTAGACTTCAATCTCTTC
Source organism: Sesamum indicum (assembly GCF_026168435.1). Classification (NCBI taxonomy): domain Eukaryota; kingdom Viridiplantae; phylum Streptophyta; class Magnoliopsida; order Lamiales; family Pedaliaceae; genus Sesamum; species Sesamum indicum. The sequence continues at coordinate 13,804,066 of NC_142660.1, read as the reverse complement.
AACACAATTTTTACCCCATTTTCCATTGCAACCGTGTAAGTACTCCCAAAAGTTCCCCTCCCAAGTAAGACGACTGAAGCCAGGAATACATCTTCAACATCAAAACCAGAACTAAAATCTGAAACAAGAGCCAGCCTTCGGGTCGCTTTACGTGACCTCGGAAAACTTGCAAGCCTTGAAAAGTCCAAGGCCAGATCGTGAAGGGAAGAACTTGAATTGAAGCTAGAACTGAAGTCCGATGCTTCGGAGCGGATGCTAGGGCTCCTAGAGTGATCATGAAAAAGTTCCCACAGCTGCTGTTTTCGCAGAACAGCATCAACCAGCCTCTCCCAGTTATCATAGATAGCAGACATCTTCTCCTAAGCTTCTGCCCTGAAAATTCTAACAGTTATGTAATTGATCAGAGAGAGCCTCATCAACATCACCACTTGCAGTCTTAAACTATTGAATTCCAACGCGGATTTCACAATATTAAAATAACGAGTTGACATTGACTTTTCAGAAGATTCCATGTTCTTTCTTTAAAGAATTATTACAAGGAAAATAAGAAAAAGAAAAAAAGAGGAGGAAGAATCATTCAGCAGATGAGAAAGAAAACATAAAAGAAAAGACAGAAAACAAAGAGGAAAATTCCGTACCCATTGTCTTGGATGCAAGCTGCAATACCAACGGCGACCCGAACTCAAGAAAAGCGACGAGATTGCGGACAAAATATGGCTCCGGAGCCGTACCCATTTTCTTAAGAACCGAGTATCGGAAAATGGGAAAGTAAAAAGTTAGATAAAAAATAAATAAATAAAAAATCAAATTAAATAATAAAAAATATATAAAATGATAGACAAAAAAATTAAGACAACAAAGGCCTTTTTCCTTTAATAATAAAATATAGATATAAATACATATAAGATGTAATTTGTAAAATAATATGTATTTGTACAAAAAAATAATTAAATATGGGTCACACATTTAGAACAAATTAAATATCTGTTAATTTGTTAACTTAAATCAGAATCAGTGGTTTAACATAGTCGGTTGACATTTTTGTCATTACTCCTCCTTAAGACATATGCTCAAGTGCACTAAGGAGACATTATACTTTATAGGAAAATTCTACTTTTAGTTGTATATTTTAGTTCTATATGATAGAGTTTGTTGTACTTTTAGTCTCATTATTTATGGACTTAGCACATTTAATTTTATAGGATATTTTAATCCTATAGAATAAAGATTTGGCATATTTCGTCCCATAAGATAAAATAAATGCCACAACTTTATATACTATGATTCAGATGATGTTTGCTCCAATCCATCTTCCAGTCGTGATTCATTGGATGGTTTCATGCCACTGATTTCCTCTAACATTCTCACCACTTGAGGCATTATCCGTCTGCGTTGAGGGACCGCGGCAGCACAATCCATTCCTATTTGCAACACTTGTACCATTGCCTCCTCATTGTGATGCCTCAGACGTTGATCAATCACTTTAGCAGTCCAATCTTCGGGGCTCAAAGATTGGATCCAATCAACTATTGAGACAACCTTACCAAGACTTGTCGTCCCTTGAGTTCGTCTTCCAGAGACAAGTTCAAGTAGCACAACTCCAAAGCTGTAGACATCAGAAGCTTGGGAGGCATTCTTGGTGTCTTGGACTTCTGGGGCACAGTAGCCTCGCGAAATGTTTCGGTTGATAGGATTTGTCAGTTGTCGCAATCCAGCATCAGAGACGAGACCGTAGTTTTGTTGATTGAGGAAAATGTTTGAGGATTTTATATTTCCATGAACAAGCTTCCCACCATCTTGTTGGTGGATGTGAGCAATGCCCCTTGCTGCGCCCACTGCAATTCTTACTCGGGTCTCCCAATCTAAATGTGTCTTTGTGGTGCCTCTTTTCCCTGCATGATGGAGAAAATTAATTAGATTGTAATCACTAACCGCCGAGGTATAATGTGTTAGGATAAGCCTGTATAGCATAATAAGCATGTAGCAAGGCATATATACTGTTCTGATTGTAATATTCATACACCAATAGAGCTTCCTCTTTCTTAATGATGTATGCCCTTAATTTAGCAACATGTTCGTGCCTAATTCTTCCAATGATCTCCATATGCTGCTGCAATTCCCAGGATGCAATCACATCCCTCAATCTCCTTACCATGATAGTATCTCCATTGTCAAATCTCGCTCTGAAAGCAGTACCAAATGTTCCGTGCCCTAGAATCTGACCAGAAGCCATTAACATATCCTCAAGGTCAAATGTGGGATTTTCATCTGCAACAAATACAAGTTTTGGTCCTGAGAAAACACTAGTTACCATGTTGATGGTTCTAATATCCTCCAACAACTTCACCACTTCAGACATTTTAGGTCTTCTTTTCAGGGATTTAGCTACACAACTTATTCCCATTTGCAGCACCTCCATCATTTGTTCCCTTATGGTGGGATATTTCAATAGGTCCGTATCAAATACCTTTGCAGTCATATCCTTGGCTTTTACAGAACTAACCAACTTGACTAGGTCAACAGCCTCAGTACCACCAGGGACATGTACAGGGGACTTTCTAGTCAGAAGTTCAAATAGAAGAATTCCAAAGCTATAGACGTCCGATGCTTGGGACATACTTCTAAATGGACTTGCTGCCATATTTGCCACACCAAGGTCTGACACACAACCATACTGTTGTGGATTCAGGAAAATATTTGACGATTTTATGTTTCCATGGACAAGCTTCCCACCATTTTGTGTGTGAATTCTAGCAATACCCCTTGCAGTACCAATAGCAATTTTAGTCTGGTTGCCCAGTCCACATGAACAGGATTCTCACCAGTTTGTCCTGTAAACATGAGAAGATGCATCTGATCATTCATATTTCACATTTTTACAGAGTCAGCAACAGCTGTTATTTGATTGAAGTAGCGATATTAGCAAGCAATCAAGATCACTTTCATAAGACTATCTATGGATGGGGAACTTAACACTGAACTATCAAAATCCTTCTGCCAGTATCTCATACTGAAGGCCATATGCAAATCCAACTGATTCTGCAAGATGTATAAATTAGCCAGAAATTTCAATGCAAACAATAAAATCAGCCAAATTGATGATATCTTTCCATTAGAGTTTGAAAACACATGGCGTTCTTAACCCTGAAACCTTGTATATATTTCATAAATCAATCTAATATACGTCGCCCAAAGATACGAGAAAGATATACCAAGTTCAGTTGCAGTGATTGGTTTAGTGTGGTGCAACACGATTCAAGACAGAGTCATGAGAAAATGACGGGTACCAACACAAAATTTAGAAAAGATTTTGATAAGATTTAAGTTCCGGTGAATTTATCTCCACATGAACTAAACAGTTCAACTTACCATGTAACAATCATATAGCATGAGCCTTTCGCCTTCTGAAAAATAGTAAGTCCTTAAATGCAGCCACATTCTGGTGCCTAACATTTCGTACAATCTCCATCTGACGGTTGAAATTCGCCTCTGAAATATCAATGGGCATCAATCTCTTCACCACAATTTTTACCCCTCCATTGCAACTATATACGTACTCCCAAAAGTTCCACTACCAAGAAACTCAGCAGAAGACACGACTACGTCTCCAACATTAAAAGCAAGCGGAAAACCTGAAACCAAAACCAACTTTGGAAGCTGCATCAGTAACTTCACAGCCCCATTTTCCATTTGCTGCCGATATGTGGATGGACTTGCAGATTGTGAAAAGCCTAAGGCCACATCTTGAAGGACACAACTCGAATGGGCACTGGAACTGAAACCGGATGCTTCAGATAGGATGCTGGGGCTCCTGGATTGAGCATGAAAAAGTTGCCAAAGCTGCTCTTTCCGCAAGACAGCGGACACTAGCCTCTCCCAATTATCATAGTTCTTGGACATCCTCTCCTTCTGAATGCTAATTCTTCTGTAATTGATTAAAAGACTTGATCAATGTCACTTTGCAGCATGCAAATTTTCTTTATAAAACAGTTAACAGCAACACAATAAAGACAAATTTATCCTTACTGAAAATGACAATACAATTCCACGAAATCAACTCAGACGGGAAACAAACAAAACTTTAAAAAATCAATTTTTAGGTCAAGGTCGGAGAAACCAAAAAGGTACAAGACTGTCCGATGATTTTGACCTAATAAACGCATTTCCTATCGATTAAGAAACTGTGAAAAGAAAAAATGCGTACAGTATATAGCTCATTAACTCCCCGTTGTTTCTGAAGGAAACAGATGAGATAGCTGGAAATCAACCGGCTTGGCCGTAGTTTTTCCAAGAATTGAATATTGGAACGGCGAGCTTGCGTTGGGTAGCACTGCGAAATGCATACTTCGATCACAGGCACCCATTTCAGTCAGAGGAATAGACTACCAAACTCGATTGGTACCTCAGAAAATGGTGCGGAGAAGAAGATTTCACGCCGACATTCAGTTCAATCACAGACTATCAACCACAATTTGATTAATGACATACAAACTTTGTAAGAGAACGCTAAAAGGCTATGAATAAATATTATTAGAATAATAATATACTTTTCAGAATTATCCTTGTTTGAAGTAATGACAATTCAATGCAAAGCCTGCAGGCTCTCCCGGCAGATTTGAGAAAACAAAGGCTTTGTCATTAGCGCTCACGCCAACTTAATCAAAAACTACGATTAACACAAGTATTATAATCAAAGAACATGCGAAAGACCAACAGATTTACCAAATCAATGCCGCTAGTCTCATGGATTCGAGTCCCAAAACCAGCTTAAGTTTGGGTGATCTGTACCAGCCACCAAAATGGTATCCCCTATGAAAGCAACTGAAAGTGATTAAAATATATTATAAGATGGAAAAAGACGACCTAACCGGACCAAGAGGAAAGACTAGATAAGCATATCGCCGAAGCAAAAGGAGGGAAGCATAACTAGAAATATACATAGAATTCAAAAGACACAGAAAATGAAAGTGGAATAAATAAAGCCACATCTGCCTTCAAGAAACAAGCCATGAAAGACAAGAACACCAATAACAAGTAAAATCAGCAGTTTGTGAGTGCGGACAATATGTATTAATATCCCTCAAGACAAGGTGCAAAAATCAGGGAAGCGAGAGCATGAAAGCCGAGAGTGAGTTTTCCCCTCATTTTCCTCTTCATGGCATAACTGATAATAGATCTATCGAGTCCAGTGACCAAAATCACAGCATGATCACTACAGAACATAATCATACACAGAAAAGCCCTCAAAACCTCCAATTCCAGGATCCATTTTGGCAATTCTCTTGACAAGATCTGAACTAGCATCAACATCTACACCGGCATCCTTATGTGTAAAGTCCTGTACCCTCATCCTCGGCAGTAGTAAGACAACAAGCGAACCCATGCGATAATCGAAATTCAAGAACATACAAATTATTAACCGAGAAATGCAAATAGAAAAAGGAAAACAAAAGATCAAGACAGTGTAATCAAGAATTCAGTAATCTTAAAAAAGATTTACGGAAAGACAGATTCATTTAGAAACAAAGATACTCTTAAGTTCAAAATGCAAGAAGAATTGCTTTGAGTTGATAACTCTCAAGAAGTACCTTAGCGAAGAAGACACAGTGGCTGAGGGCTGTCGGCGGAGGAGAGCGGCCCTTTGCTTTTCCTCTGCACTAATTTATTTTTCTACATCTGTTCGTATATATTTCTATTTCATGGGGTGTTCCTTTTTATAGAGTTTCAGCGCGGAGGATTTCTAACGATAATAAAATTGAATTTCTAACGGTAATAAAATTGAATTTCCAACGGTAACAAAACCTCATATTGGCGCGGAGGATTCGAACGGTAACAATTTCCAACCGTAACAAAATTGACCTCATATTGGCGCGGAGGATTTTCAACGATAACAAAATTGACCTTTAAAACGTTCAAATACAACCGTATTCAACTTCCGAGTGGGCCACTTTCTTCAGAATCAAGGCCCAATAATATAATCATTTGGGCCTCAAATTTGGGCAGAGAAATCCAGAAAGAATTTTCGAATAAGTGGAATTTTGTTTTCCTTTCTTTTCTTTAATAATTTTATTTTTCATCTATATTTATATATATAAAAAAGAAAGGCCCCCGCGTTTATAAACGACTTAATGAGACCACTAGTAAAAAATGACCTTAAATTAATAAAATAATTAATTAATTTAACTTTTAAAATTTTAAATTAACTGATAAATTAACTTTTTTAAGGTAATGTAATGTATTATTTTTATATATTTATTCTTAATTATATATTTAAAACATGAAAGATTATTTATTATATGCACATAAAAATGGCTTGCCACAATAGCTAGTAAACATAAAAAGGAAAGACCCTCTATACTCACAATAGTCTACTACAATGCATGGACACAGATACAGTGACACGAAAATTCCAAAAAATTAGGATATAATATGGTAATGGCACGACTATTTATAATATATTATTTTACTATATATTTTTAATTTTCATAAAATTTAATATAAAATATAAAAAATTTTAAGATAAAAAATATAAAATAAGTATGTTTTGCATCTAAATTTTTAATCAAAATACATGGCTCAAAAAATATTCAAAAATATGCATAATCAGTTTGTTATACAAAGTACACAACAAAAATTTTTAATCATCCAAAATAGTTAAATCGTCATGATCATCTCTCGAATTTTCAGTAATTTTATCCCAAAATTTTTGGTTTGAGAGGAGTGAATGGATTCTTTTTTTTTTTTGTCCAATCCCTTCTTTTTTTTTTTTTTTCGAAAGACAACCCAAAACCTTTTAAGATTATATAAAAAAAAAATCTATACATGTCAGACATATCAACAAGCGTGTCCAACACGTCTTCGAGGTATACCCAAGTTATGTCTTGATCCGACACTGCACCCAGTGATTTTTTTCTCTGTAGATTATAAATATCTATGAAAAATCCAATAAATATTTGAGTAAGTCAATATGGGCATTTTGAAATTCTCAAGGGTATTTTTTACTAATATCAACCTTTTTCAGGTCGGAAATTGGGGGAGGAGGTCTTGGTGTAATGATGCTGACGTTATGGTTGATAAATGGGTGATTATGCAAACGATAGGATTAGTTTGTGTAATAAGTCAGTGGATGTAAATGAAGGCCATCGTAACTATAACTTAATTTTATAAGATTTTTTTTCTTATCTTTCTATCAACTAAAATAGTCTGTTTTATAGCATTATACTATATTTTATTAATTTTTTAAATTTAACAAAACATTAAGTTGTATTATTGCTGATTTACCAACTAAAGCAATAAAATTCCACTGCTACTTTTAGTAAAAACACCTATGCTCAACACACACAGACTCAAACATAATTTAATAAGGTATTCACAAATTTCAACCTGAAATAGGAGATGTTCATCACTGAGCTACTGCTATTTATGGTGTAAGAGTGGGCAACAAATCCTCCAATAGATCTTCCAATATTGATTCAACGGTTGGTTGCTCCCATCGATCCTCCAATCTTGATTCATCGGCTGGTTCGATGCCACTGATTTCCTCCAACATTCTCACCACTTGAGCCATTCTTGGTCTGAGCTCGGGGACAGTGACAGCACAGTCCAGTCCTATTTGCAACACTTGTACCATTGCTTCCGTCTCACTTGGATACCTCAGAAGTTCTACGTCAATCACTTCAAGAGTCCATTCTTCGCGAACAACAGACTGAATCCAGTTAACTAGTGAGATGACATCACCACCATCCGTGGTTGTTTGAGAAGATGTCCGTCCTGTGACAAGTTCAAGCAGCACAACGCCAAAGCTGTAGACATCAGAAGCTTGAGACACCTTCCTGGTGTCTGTAACTTCCGCAGGATAGTAGTGAGGATCCCTGACAGCTGACCTTCTGATTGGACGCATTAGTTTCGCCAATCCAGCATCACCGACAATGCTGTAATTTTGCCCATCGAAGAAAATGTTTGAGGATTTTATATTTCCATGCACAAGCTTCTCACCATCTTGTCTATGGATGTGAGCAACACCCCTTGCTGCACCTACCGCAATTTTCAGCCGGGTCTCCCAGTCTAAAGGTTTCCGACCAATACCTCTGAACCCGGCAAAGTAGGAGAAAAAGCAATTATCTTATTTCTAATTGATCATAGATACAATGTGCTTGGATAGCATAATGTAAAGCTACAACAATGGAGGAATTCAGTGCCAATTTTTGAAACATATATAACCTGCAATAAAGAAAAAAAGCCATTTCCCAAATTGATTCAAACAATTTTAATAAGAAAACGCAATTTGACAATGGTCTATTGTAGGTAAGTTTTAGCTACAACTCCAAAAAAATGCAAGTTAATTGCAATAATGATAATATCTGAATGAGATGCCTTTATCATAGGAGTGCTATCTCCAGCCAGGGCACCCTCCAGTAGTTCCTCTACAAGGTAGCCACAGCGAGAGGTGCCTATGCTTGTTGGATCTAAAATTAACATAGGACTAGATATAAAAAACTGAAGAAGCTTATGAAATTTCATCAATATGCATTCAGAGTTACGTAGATTCAACCATCATGGTTTGTGTATTAACTAACATCAAGTATCAAGTTTATATCAGCAAAGGAGAGAGAGTAAAGGTATAAGCAATTCCGGGCCACTCAACAAAGATCATTTACGGGAACCTTTGGTTGGTGAAATTCACATGACAAGCGAGGCAGACCAGATGCTCCATATTCTTACTTCTACTTACTGTGTAGCAAATCAGATATGCTCTGCTTATCGTAATAATCATAAACCAAGAGAGTATCATCTCTTGAAAAGTAGTACGCCATCAGTTTAGCAACGTTCTCATGCCTCATTTTTCCAATGACCTTCATTTGCTGCTGAAAATCCTCAAATGTTACAATTACATCCTTCAATCTCCTAACCGCCACTGTGATTCCATTTTCTAATCTTGCCTTGCAAAAGGTCCCAAATGTCCCTTTTTCAAGCACCTCAGCAGAGGCCCCTAACAAATCCTCAAGCTCAAATTTAGGATTAGCACCCTCAATAAATACAAGTTCTTTGCATAAGCAACCCAGATTTTGAGGATTCATTGTACTTGCTGGGTTCATTATACAAATATCTGCTAACATCTTCACTACTTGAGACATTTTAGGTCTCTTCTTTACTGATTTTGCTACACATGCTATTCCTATTTGTAACATTATAACCGCTTGATCCCTTATCCAAGGATACATCAGTAGTTCTGCATCAAACGCCTTAGCAGCCCTCTCCTTGCTTTTCACAGAAGTTACCAACTTGATTAGGTCAACAGCCATAGGACCACCGGGGACATGCGCAGGGGATTTTCTAGTGAGAAGTTGGAGGAGCAAAATCCCAAAGCTATAGACATCTGATGCTTGGGAGACATCTCTAGCATTCTTGACTTGTGGATCATAGCACCCTGCAGTTGGCATAAATGCTGTCTCTACCACGGTTGCCAAGCCAAGATCTGATACACAGCCAGCCTCTTGAGAATTAAGAAAAACATTTGATGCTTTTATGTTTCCATGGACAAGCTTCCCACCATTTTGTGCGTGTATTGCAGCAATACCCCTTGCGGCACCAATTGCAATTCTCCGTCTGGTTTCCCAGTCTACATGAGATTTACTTTGACCAGTTTGTCCTGTAAACATGAGAAGCTCTACTCATATTTCATATTTCACGTACTAGCCTGTGGCCATGGTAAAGATTGAAGTGAGATCAAAATATGCCAGTAAAAGGCATCCTTAAGAGAAATTACAGGTCATAGTCCGTCATTTTTCTAATGATATTTTGTGGAAAACCAATATTGGAATTTGACATTTTTTCAATGAATATTCCATCCATTATAATTTAAAATCTCATATATTTAACTATCAGGAACTTGAATGGATATATTTGCAAGATGAGTGATTATTACGATGCATTTGAAAGATGATGGACGAAAATGAGATAGGAACTAATGAAGAAATTTGGCCTAATTCTTTTCTTAACATCAATAAAGAAAAAGTAAATATCAAGTCAACAAGTTGCTGATCTCAACATACCATGTAATAATGCATGGACGCTGCCATCACTGTAATAATCATACAGCATCAGCCTTTCATCTTCTGAAGAATAATAAGCCCTTAGGGCAGCCACATTCTCATGTCTAACATTTCCAACAATCTCCATCTGATTTTTGAACTCTTGTTCTGAAATATTCCTAGACTTCAATCTCTTCACCACAATTTTTACCCCATTTCCCATTGCAACCGTATAAGTAGTCCCAAAAGTTCCCCTCCCAAGTAAGCCAGCAGAAGCTAGGAATACATCTTCAACATCAAAAGCGGAACTAAAATCCGAAACGAGAGCCAGCCTTCCAGTTGTTTTATGTGGCCTCGAAAAACTTCCAAGCCTAGAAAAGTCCAGGGCTAGATCATGAAAGGGAGAACCCAAATTGAAGCTAGAACTGAAGTCTGATGCTTCGGACAGTATGCTAGGGCTCCTAGAGTGATCGTGAAAAAGTTCCCAAAGCTGCTGCTTTCTGAAAACAGCTGCGACTAGCCTCTCCCAGTTATCATATATAGCAGACATCTTTTCCTAAGCTTTTGCCATGAAAATGCTAATAGTTATGAGTTATGTATTGATCGGAGCCTCATCAAAATCACCACTTGCAGTCTTAAACTACTGAGCTCCAACGAGCATTCAACAATAGTCTACGCCATTATACTAAATAAAACGAGTTGGCGCCGCCTTTTTTGGAGTTTCATTGTTCTTTTCTTTAAAAAATTATTAAAAGAATGAAAAGAAGAAAAGAAAATCACACTATTCGTCTACTCGAGGATAGCTTCAGAAGAACGTCATAATTCAGAAATCATTTTGTCATAAACTAGTTTACCAGAAGAAGAAAGTAATAAACTACGGTTTTGCCAACATAATTACATCACAATACAATTGCCCAAATCAAATCCAGGGAAATTACAGTACACTGAAGTATTGAACTCCAAGTCAAAGCCGGAAAATGTACATACTACGACCTTGTCTTCAAATGCATTTCCCATTAACAGCAAAACCGCAACCAAAGATAGCAAACAAAAATCATTCAGCAGATGAGAAAGAAAAAATAAAAGAAAAGACAGAAAACAAAGAGGAAAATTCCATACCCATTGTCTCGGATGCAAGCTTGATCCGGGTCGAAATCTAGGCGATTTTCTGGTCGGATGAACTGATCTCCAAAAGGTTCGGGATTGCTTTCTCTCCCAAACTAATGTAAGGATACGAGAAAAGAGAAGTAGATTGTTAGGCTTGTCGGGATGGCCCAACTACGATTCCTCCGTCGATACTTAAGTTAGTGCTTGGTATTAAGGTCGCTAATAAACTGGTCTATGTCGAACTAGCGAGTCTAAGCGACCTAAATAAAAAAGTGAGTAAAAAACGATGTACCATAAATGCATTGAGCATAGAGTATTTATAGTGTATAGGGGTGTTCTGCTGTCCAATAATGGCGTGCCATGTGTCCCAAGTTGTCGGAGGAGAGTCGTTCAACCTGACCTGAATGGCGACCCGGACCTAGTCGAGAAGACGCGGGTCTTTCTAATAAAATTGCAATTTTGAAGCCCTTGAGGGGTAAAACAGTTTTTTTTCAAACAAAGCTAGGGTTATATCATCATACCCTAGATAAAAACAATGGAAATACAAACTAACATACCTATATCCTAGCGCTCTTGTCTTCTTCAGCAAACAACTATTTTTACAGTAGCATTGTCATGTTGTCCTTCCTTCACTCTTTCATGCTCGACTCTTTTTTTTTTTTTTTATTTCTTTATGAGATAAGTATTTTAATTTTGTATTGTGAGGCAACAGAAGTTAATATAAGGAGATGATTACGTTGTCCTTTCCTGAAATTTGGTGTAATTATATATAAATTTAATGTAGTTTGAAATATTACATTTAGTACTTTCGACTTTTGCTTCTGTCTCATAAATAGATACATCTATTAATCAAAATTTACTGAATTTATTAATATTAACAAAAAAATTGAATAAAACTTCACATTTATCATTGATTCACTCATTACTCACTTATCATAAGTCAACAAATCTTTTTTCTGATCAATTTATTCTTATAAAGGTGAATATATATACTTTCTCACAAGCATTTTCTTGTGACCATGTACAAAAATAATTTGGTGAGAAAACATTTGTTGACCTTCTATAAATCATTATAAGTATATAGGTTTTCAATTAACTTTTTTGCTAATATTAATAAATGTAGCGAATTTTAATTAACTAAATGGTCTATTTATTAGATAAAAAACAAACATCAGAAGTACATATAATTTCTACGCGTGTGAGTAATTTAATTTTTATATTTTGTATATTAAATTAAATTACAATAAATAACTTATCATAATTACTAAAATATTTTGACTTCAAATATATATCAATAGAATTATAGGTATAACCAAGTAACTACAAAAATAAAATATTTGAGGCTATTTTAAGGCATATTGTCAAAATAAGTTAATTATTCTGACCAGTTTACATTTAATAAATAGTACAGATATCAAAATATATTTGAATGATTAGTTTAAAATTATTAATTAAGTCTAATTTAATTTGTGAAATTAATATCCTATGATATCTTGGTCATGGGTCTGGGTTTTTGGACAATTAATATACTGGTATTAGCCTATTTTAATAGTTAGTTATACATATATGATGTATATTGATTGATAATTAAAATTCATGATACAGTTATAATCGATTCACTGAAAAAAAAATTTAATCTATATACAAAATATTTTCAGTTCAATAATTAGTAATTGGTTCAAGTAAAAAATAGGGTTAAATACGCTTTGTCATTCTGAATTATTCTTAAAGCAACATTTACCCTCATAAACTAACAAATGTAACACTTACCCCTTTGGTTGGACAAAAATGCCCTCATGCCTTGGATAATTGTTATTCTTATATTTTCATATTTTCTACATATTAAATCATCACCAAATTAATTTTTAATTAAAAATATTTTTTAATAAATAAATAATTTAAATTTAAAATGAAATAATAAATATATATATAATAGAGAGAATTTAATAATATAATATTCCAACAACTTGTATATAGTTTTGCAAATAAATTGACAATATGTATGCTTAATCAAAAGTTAAATATTTTTTAAGAAAAAAGTAGATAAATTTATGTTATCATACTTTATATCTAAAAAAAAATGTTCGAAAAATAATATGTAATTACTCATTTTTATTTCTAAAATTAAATATTTATAACATAATTTTATTACTAAATAAATAAAATATTTTACATGAAAGTTTTTTGGTGTATTTATTGTACTTATTAATTACTTAACTTTGAGTATGTAAAATATAATAAACTTTATACTATTTAATTTATTAATTATATTATATTTTATTATAATTAAAATAGTTTTTTTCATAAGAAAAAAAATAATTAAACTTAAAATGCAAAAAATATTTTTAAAAAAAATCCTTTGAGCTAATATATATATATATATATGTGTGTGTGTATAATAAGGATAATATTGACCAAGTATTTAGTTGTAGGAGATAAGTGTTGAATTTATTAATTTAGGGAATAAATATTATATTAAGAATTGTTTAAAAAAATGTATTTAACCATAAAAAGAATAAAAAATCGGCCATTAGTAAAAAAAATTGTTCTATGTATCAAACATCACTAGTCAATATTAAAAATAATTACACATTCTTGATTGATTGTCACATCAACTTTTGATAATAAAAGAGAAAATTGGTAGAAGACAGAACAAACGGCCATAATAAGAATAAGGGGAAATTAGATTTACACCATTAATTTTTTATTTATATATATAAATAATTTATGCTTTTTTAAATTATATATTTTATTATTAAAAACGTCAATATTATTTATATAAATGATCATTACTTTTCAGAAAATTATACACACCTTTCAAAAATATTAACATCATTGCACAAAACTTTTTTTTTTTTTATTATTGTGGGTTATTTATGTAATTATATAAATAATAAGAGTAATTTGTTCATTTAGTTTCTTATGAACTTCATGAATTTTTTTTTTAAAAAAAACAAATGCGCCTTATTGAGAGAGAAGAATATAAATTTATAAATCGGCCAAACTCCTCGTCTACAACTAAAATAGAACGCATGCCTATATCCTCAAAGAGGGGCTCGAGACGAGCACATGACTTTGTTTTCATAAACAACATCAAATGATGCTTAGTGTATCGTCCACTCTAATTTCACATGAATCTTATAATTTTATTTTCAAAAAACATTATGCTAGGAGAAGACGACGTAAAGCTTATGACCTGCTCAAGTTATCCTCGTAGGCAGCTAAAGTGACATGCATACCTATACCATTTAAGTTATGTAAGATAAATACAACAAACTCCCATGAAATTTGTCATAATTAAATACCTCATCATTTTTTAAAAAAATACAAATATCCTTTGGAATTGACAGTTATCTTACAAATACCCTCTTGTGATAGTTCATTGTGTAGGTATTTTTTAGACAATCGTTAATCTCCAAAGGATATTTTTATAGTTTTTCAATTAATAAAATGATATTGATAATTATGATAAATTTTATAAAAATTGGTTATAATTTATCCTTAAATAATATATATATATATATATATATGTGTGTGTGTGTGTGTGTGGACATCCCTTATCTAGATTGAGACAGCTCTGATTGAATTTGTCACACTCAATCCAACAATGGAAGCAGACAGAAATAGCATAGGCCCAAAGCCTTTTGATTTTATGACAAGTCATATATAAAGACACGCCCAAGAGGATGATGAGCTACCCCCCATCCCATAATCTAATTATTTCACATCCCAAACTTACATTCCGAATAAAACCAACTTACGAAACTTCCTTTTACTTTCCCAAAAGCCCCATTTTACGTTATCTTCTCCTGCCCTAAAATTTCCAACTTCTCCAGAGAAAATAAGAAAGATAATAATAATAATAAAAGTATCGTCATTGTCAAGATAAAGTGGAGAATGATCGAAACTATGTACACCATAGATAATAATAAAATAAATTAAAATATACTTTTTATAAAACAGGTTGATTTTAATTTTGTTCGATGCGCTCTCATGGGTTTGAGCCCATGGAGTTATGGGTCGTAAAATACAATTAACGAAAAAATAAAATTATGATAGGATAAAAAGGTATAATTAATAAAGAAAAATATGAGAATTATGATCCTATTTGAATAAAAATATAATTTTTTTTTAGTCAATTGTAATCTTCATTAAACCACTCTAGGAATATCAAAATTATTGATTGAATTATAAAATTAAGATTTTACTTGTTTAAACTTTTTAACTCCATATATATTCTACTAGTCATAAACTAATTTTGTTTAAGGGTATGTAAAATGTGTTGTTTGCCATGCCAACTAGTATCAGCAGACGCTAGATTTCATGAAGCCTGAACCATTTTAGAGTTTAATGTCTCCTGACGTGCGATTTTCAATTTTTTCAATATTTATTGCTGGCAGTAAGCGTTGTTGCTTTTTTTTTTTTTTTTTGAGGCGGGAAAGAGGTATTTGATACTGGGTGCACTGTTGGCCTGTTTTCCTATAAATCAACATCAACCCTAATTGAAAATTCTTTTTGCTAATCTTCCCCACAAACCCACTTAAGCATAAATTAATCTTAATTAATCAAGAACCAATGAAGCAACCGAAACAAATTAGGTTTTAATTATATTTTAACAAAATAATACTAATTAAATGGTGTAATGAATTGGGGCGTTTCCCTTCTGATTCGGACAAGCATTCACGAGATAGCCAAGAACGGTGACCACGCGCCCTCCAATAGGAAGCCAGAGAGGCCGTCCAGTAGTAATTCCACGTAATCAGGTTGTTGGCTCAGGATTTTCCACGTAGGATTGGTGGGACCCCCGCCGCTGTTGGATCAGTGGAGAGAATCGTAGCAGAGAATATACACTGGCACGCAAGGAATTATGCTCCCTTATATGCGAATATCCATTTTTCCTCCATTATTCAGTGTCAATCAAGCCGGCAGAGTGAATTGACGACGCTGCCCCTCTTGTGGGGTTTGGATCCGTCGCAGTTGTGTGTGCTGCTAGGTGATGGATTTACCGTTTTGGCCTCCTTGGTTTTAGAGGGTTTATGTGATTAATTTTGATGGAATTAGATAGTTTTTTCTTTTTTACATAATTAACGCTTCTTTTCCAAATTTGGAAAATTAATTTGTAGTTCCTAAACTTTTAGCCAAAAAAAAAGGGAGTGAAAAAGAACGCATTTCTGAAATTCAAAACATAAATAAAAGCAATATATATATATGTATATATAATTATAGTATTTCCATCTCTGAAATTCGAATTCAAACTATTTGAAATTACTAAAAAAAAAAAGATAATTTATAGTCACTTCTTATGAGATTTGATATACTTATATATACATTATTGTTATTTGAAAAATTACAAATACCCCCATGAGTTTATAATTTTAGTGGTGAACTTTCCAAAATAACCTCTTGGATTATGAACTATAATTTTAGATACTTTGTAGAATTTTTTAAAATATTTTTATAAATCAATATTCTCAATGGATATTTACTTTACTCATCCTAATATTCTTTTATATTTTCTCAATATTCTATTTTTTTTAAACAATAAAAATCGACAATGGCAAAGTAATAATTTTTATCTCATCGTCTGAAGACTATCTAATTATTTAATATTTGAAGGAAGTATTTGTAATTTTTAAAATAATGAGAAAATATTCGTGATTATGTCAAATCTCACAAAAAAATTTATCCCTAAAAGAAGACATATATATTTTCATATGTTCTCGTTCTTGTGGGAGTCAACGAATTAATTATCTAAAAAATATTAATTTTCTATTTTTTTTTTCATGCATATAAATTTCCAGTTTCATAAAAATATGGAAACATTTTTCTTCAAAATGATTGTGATAGATCCAGGTTGAATTGAATCGATACACAGCGTACGAGCTGTCGCATACTTGATGTGTTAACACACATTCACAAAATATTTGTAAATTATATTTTGTCATTCGAACTATACTTTTTTTTTATATT
This sequence comes from Sesamum indicum, assembly GCF_026168435.1. NCBI lineage: Eukaryota > Viridiplantae > Streptophyta > Magnoliopsida > Lamiales > Pedaliaceae > Sesamum > Sesamum indicum. The sequence continues at coordinate 13,786,958 of NC_142660.1, read as the reverse complement.
TTTGACATCAAAATTTTTTTTGTGTGTCAAATTTATCATTTCAACTTTGCGAAATTTGCATTTTGTTATATATATTCTCTTTTTATTAATTTTTTTGCCAGAAAAATATCATATGATGTCAATATGTGAAAAATATTACATCACATGATTCTTAAATATTATATGTGCACTGCATGTGATGTTTTTTCCCAAAAAAAAAAAAAATGGTTCAAAAGAAGTTATAAATGGCAAAGTGCAAAATCTCGTAAAGTTGACATAAGAAAAAATTAAATGCCAAAGTATAAAAACAGTCATAGTTCGGATGACAAAATGTATTAACCCTAAAAAGAAAATTGTTTATCAAGTGCAATACATATATGATATACCTTACTGTTTGTGTTTGCATTAAAAAAAATAATAATAATAACGCATGTACTGTATATCGACCGATCACTGTTGTATTAATCTAAGGATAATTATATTTATAATTTTTAATCCATGGTCTATTTATATAAAGTACATCTATCTTTTAAAATGTTAAGCATACACTTATTAGAACTTCAACATTATTTATATAAATCATCTTTGTTTTTGTAAGAAATTACTCATACATTTTTTAAAATATCAATATCCTTGCACAAACCAATACATTATTTTATTTTAAAAAAATCTCGTACATCTCAAAAACGTCAAATCACATTGAGAGTTAATTTATTTTATTAGTTTATATAAATTATTCATTTAATTTGTAATTTTATTATATTTAATTAAATTAAATAATTATAATTAAAAAAATAAAAATTATATACATTGAGAGCGCTTTGATCGCCAATAAGTCATTACGTATTTATAAAGAATTGATACATTTGTATCTACTTTTCTTATGTGGTAAAATACTACATGGATCTTTGCAATAGTTTCTGTATTTTGTGGTGGAAATAAATTATAAATTAAATTTATCAATATATATATATATATATATATATATTGTAAGTTAAATAATAATAAAAGTTTAAAGTATTTGAAAATAAAATTAAAAATAATAAAATAAGTTGAGGGTGGAGCGTTTGGAAAAATATTCAATATTAAGGGATTAATGACATCGTTATCCCCTGAAATTTGAAGTAATAATATATAAAATTCATGTAGTTTAAAAAATTATAGCAAGTACCCTGATATTTATTTACATCAAATAAATAAATCCTTCTGCTAGTAAAATTCACAGATTTTGTTCATATAAAAAAAATATTGAATGAAAATTTGCCAAACTGAGTTACAGTTCTGTTATAAGTTAAGTAAATCTTTTATAACCAAATTAACTATCCTTACAAAGGTAAAGATATATCTCATGATCACATGCACCAGAGTATGAAAATGTATTAAGATAGTTTGATTAGAAAATATTTGTTCAACATGCAAATAAGTCAATACTAAGTCAATCAACGATACATATGGAGTTTCATTCATTTTATTTTTTTATTGATATCAGAAAATTTAGTGAAACTTGACTAACGGATGGATCTATTAATTATACAGAAATAAACATCAGAGGTCCTAAACATAATTTGTTAAAGCATATTGATTGTACGTGTAATTATATCAAATTTTAAAGAAGAATAGTGTCAATAAACTACAAAAAATTGATAGAAAAATACATGATAAATGCATTTTTTATCCTCAAATATAAGTAGTAATATGATTTTGGTCGTCAAATAATTTAAAATTGCAAATTTGATTCTCAAACTTTAACTTTTTTGGCACTTTTAGTCCTTCCGTTAATATTTTCAATTAACTTAACGAAAATTTCATTTAAATCGAAAAACAATTGCTATTTTTTGCTCAGTTTGTGGTGTTTTTCAAATTATAATCTAAGCATCAATTTTTTCTATTATTTTTTAAATTTTAAAAGAGAATAAATTAAAAGTAAATAAATTTTTAATTAAAAAAATTATAAAATTTATTCACAATTTTTTATTATTAATTTTTTTTGTTAAGATTATTTATAAAATTTATATAAAAGAGACAAGGTCATATGGAAATAGTAAGAACATTCAAGTTATTGTTAGAATTTCCTAGAAATGGAGCGCAATTATGTGGGGTTTCTTGAATAATCACGGGAGAATGTCCCACAAAAATAATTAATGATATTGTGGGAGGATTAAGAGGTAATGTAATAGTAATACAATGATTTCAACGTAATCGTTGACTTTTTTTTGGACATTTTCATCAATCATTTTGTACCAAACTTGCCTCTTTCTAAGTTTCATAAAGAAAAAAGTGATAAGTTAAAATGTAAAAATTAAAAGTATGGGTTAATTATACGTAGATTTTTTTTAAAATAAAAAATTATATTTTTTTTTTTAAAAAATTTTAAAATCATATTTACACCCATTCGAAAGTTCATTGTTTACTCTTGTTCCTCTTTCGTTAGAGTTTGATCTCATTTTTAATTTAACCCCTCATTTAACATTCGTGTAATAATTTTGTATTTATAAGTAAAATATTATAATGATGTTAACCGCATTATGTAAATATATATATATATTATAATTTATCACTTTATAAGTACAAAAATATACATAAAAATGAGATACAAATTAAAATTTATGTAAATTTTTTTTGTTAGATTTAGCATTTTAGTTCATACCCTAACAGAAGGGTGTCAAGTGTAAAGGAACATTTTTAGGAGGGGGTATAAGTTTAACTTTGAAACTTCTTTAGAAAAAAAATTGTAAATTTTACATTTTAGAAGGAGTTTAAGTGTAATTAATTCTAAAGTATTTAAACGTAGTAGTTTAAGTAAATAAAAGTAGATAAGAAAGTGTTTGGTAAAACAGGTGGTGTAACACTACCATATTTGTAAAATTACCAAATTATTTTTAAATTTTTCTGATTAGTGGGGTAGATAAAGCTATTCCTTAAGGGTATTTTCGGAATATAAAAAAATGGCCAAGGCAAAAAAGTCATTTAGAGTTCAATTTGTTTATAAACCTTTTATAACTAAGATCAAACATGCCATAAATTAGACTGTATTTTAAATCTAACATAAAAATTGGTCCAAAAATGCTCTAATAAATATGTAGTAATTTTTTTCCCCTTTCTTTCTCTAAAGAGGATCAAATTAATTCCTCAACCCTCTCGAAAAAAAAAATTGATAATAATATAACAAAATGTTAAATCCAAAAGATAACTACAAAAAAAAAAAAAATCGGAGATCAATTCAAAAAACATATGGACAATGGTGAAGAAAGTGAAATTTCGCACCGAATTTTGGCCCTTAATAGCGCAAGTCGTGACACCATTAATTTTTTCCGACGGAAAAATAATTACATGTGTAAAATAGATTATTTAAGAGCTATTTTCAAATTAAAATAAAAAAATAATCTAGGTTGAGATACTTGTGACCTGGCGACTCCTTGAACGGGGTGAACTTGAAGCATCCAATTTGGACGAATAACGGTGGTCTGCACACAGAACGTTATGCTTACTTAGCTGGCCCTTAACTAAAACCTTGTGATGGTAAAGTCTATATCCATTCAAGATTTTAGGAGTCTTGATAATGCATATATGTGAATAGATCCCCAATTTATTTATAAGACTCCTGCATCAGAATCAATACGGGCCACATGTCATCGTGTTAACATCGTATGGGCTAAGAAACAAGAGTTGACAATTCAGATATCGATTGAGGACCCAACCTGCTCAAAATGACGCAAATCCCTGAAGTATTTAGGAATTTTCTCTCTAAACGGTGAACTTGTCATTTTTACTATATTTTCTCTTATGAAAAATGTACAGAATAGTTTAAGACTTACAGGCAAACACATATTTAATTACCAATATATAAACTTCTATTCATCCAAATATTATGTACTAAAATACATTGTTCTCTTATTTTGTATCGAAATGAAATTCAAGAAATTAATATTTGTAATGAACCTCCACCAAGTATATATATATACACACACACGTCCCCTCCCCACCTCAAAAGCCCTTGGCTTAAATTGACAGCTTGTGGTGAAGAAATTTTAGACTTTAAACTATATATAACGAAGAACTACTTTTTCAGCCTAAAAAACCTTTCACTTTCCCAGCTGCTCTGAATTCAACGGTTGGAAATTAGGTAGATAGCCCGAAAGCACACCTGTCCTCGTGCCCCAAACATCATAAATCACGCCAAGTACTATTTTTCCTTTCTTTCTACGTAACTTAACATAGTGTTCTAATGAATAACTATACGTGGTGACAAGTTAATATGATGTATATATACCGACATGTATTTTTATTATTATATATTAGTCAAAACGATACAAATTTTAAAAACAAAAATTAAGGATAGCTACACCGTCTTTTTTTTTTAGATTTGGTGTAATTATACGTAAATTTCATATGATTCAAGAAATTACATCTAATTATCTCTGGCGTTTGAGTCTGTCTGACAAATAGATCTATTCGTTAATCAAAATTCATCGAAATTTATTGATATCAACCAAAAAAAGTTGAATTAAAAATCTATATTTATCTTGATTAATTTATTATTTATTTATTGTAGGTCAAACAAATTTTTTCTTACTAAAATACCCTTACAAGGGTGAAGATATAGTCCATCTCATGCATTAATGTGTGAAGATATATAAGGATAATTTAATTAAAAGATACTTGTTTGACCTGCAATATATCAGTAATAAGTTATATTAAATGTTAGGGAAGGACAATATAATTATCCCTAAAAATTAATAGACAATTAAAACTGGAGCAGTGAACATGGAGTGAAAGTGGGGGAACAAATATGATAGTGAAAAGCTGATTTATAATTAACAGTGAAATATACCTAAAGCAGAACGACATTTAACAATGTTTTTATTTAATTATTTTCTTTTTTTTAAAAAAAAAATAAAGGATACAATAAAAGTTTAAAATTTAGGGGCAAAGTGCAATTATGCAATTTTTAGAGGTAAAAGTGTAATTAACCTATAGTTGTATGAGTGCTCTTATAATTGATCATAAAAAGGAATTTCAGATAAATATTTTATTTATTTTTTTTAATATTAAATTCAAATATCTGAAAAGCTAAAATTCTTCCTAATTAAATATGTAAATTTGCACATTTATATAATTTATGGTTTACAATTTAAAATTTCATAACTGCCTTTTAGGCCGTAAACAATGAGTCGTCATCAACTATACATATAAGTCCAAATTTTGTATACATCAGCTGACTATTTCACAAAATAGAAATTAAAGGGGGGCAAAAGTGAAATTCAAAAAAGTAAAATGGTCAGTTTGGCTCCACAATTGTATAATTGATTTTGAAATAAAAGAAGGGATTTGTTATTCGGGATTTAAAATCCGTAATTACAAATGTATATAATTGATTTTGTAAATTTAAATTGAAATTAAACTCTAAAACTAACCTCATACTTATGTTAATCGAAGAGATTAAAAGATTATATAATAATAAAAAAATTATAAGCTACAAATTGTAGTTTTTATAAAAATGTGAATTTGATTAAACTTAATAAATTACAAAAGTGATTATTTAAAAAAAATGGGTGAAACAATATAAAAATTGTATTTGCACTCAAAATATAGATTTAGATAAACTTATAAACTTCTCAAAATATTTTAGAAGATATTTGTAAGCTTATAAATCCTTGAAAATCGTTCGGCAAAATTTCTTTTGAAGAGCTTATAAGATTATAAATTAAAATATTCTGTATCTTATAAGCTCTTTAAAAAAAAAAAAAAAACTTAACCCGACTTTTTTCTAAAAAACTTCTTAGACACTTATTAATTTTAATATCTAATAAATAAGACAAGCTCATAATTTGTTAGTATATTTTATTCTTCACATAATTGACGTAAAAAACTGATATAATTTTTCAGGGTAAATTGCAATGAGTTTTCATGAGATTTATTATAATTATAAATATCCTTTTATTATTTGAATCACAGAGCCAAACGGACACCAACAAAACAAACACAAAGTAAAGAACATTGCACGTTGAATTGTTGCGTTCCCAATATGAAAAGCACTATAAGGGAAAAGTTGGAGATGCTGAAATATATTCTATAATTTCATCAATATGCTATAAATATAGGGTAGGTCTTAATGGAGGTGTACATTAAGTGTTGGGCTATAATTAAGTAGTTTATAAATATTTTAAAATTTATTTATTAAATTATTTAATACAATCAATTATATTAGCATCCGATAATGAATTTTAATAAAAGTACAGATGAAGTTGTCGTGATTACATTTTTTGATAATGTTGTTAATTCTTTGACAATTTTTCTGTACGGATATGAAAGGGTTGTTAAACGTGTTTTTGACATATTATATTTTCTTGATAACTCCAAATGATGAAACCTTTGACATAAAACAAAATTATTAATGAAAACTTATCGATGTTAAGCCGTATTTATTAATCTCTGCGGACTAAATTTAAGAAATTTTATTACCTCATTTAAGATTAATATTTGTCGCGCGTAAAATATTCAGTAGATTATGATGTAAGTAATTTAAATATAATACAGAATCGTATTTGGATACAAGGATTTGATGAAAGAATTAATGATTTGATATTGGGTGGATTTGAAATAATTTGAATTGGGGTTTCAAAATTTAAATTTATTATGATAAAGAAGCTATTTGAATAAATTTTAATGAAATAATTACCCACAATGAGGGGCATATATGTCAAATAAGGAAAAATGAAAATGGGTGAATTAAAAGATTGACAAGGGTATATTTGGAAATCAATATTCAGTGTCTCCAGCTTTAAATAAATGAAACCTCCATTTGCATTCGGCTCTCAGTATCAGCTACTTTGAGAGAAACGTGAGCCATTTTTCGTTCGCTAAGCGAACTGCGAAGAAAAGGAGAGGAAATACGAAAAATTCAGAGAGATTTTGGAGTAGGAGGCCTGAATTCTCTCAGAGCAGGAGATAAGGTTGAGCTCAGGCGAGTCCAGGTAAAGCATTTCATCCATGAATCCATGCTCATGGTTTTTTTTCATTATATTTTGCTTTTTTTCTTTCAACTTTTGTTTTTCAGAAATTTTTGAGCAATTATACGAGTTTTCTAGCATTCATTTCTGAGTAGTATGTGGTGTGGGATTCATTCCTTTTTTTGGTTGCTTTTCCGAATCTCTTTCTCCGTGGTTCTTGAGAATTTATTTGCCTGTTGCACCCTGGAATCAGAATTCATTTTCTCGTTGACGTTATGAATCTGTTTTTTTGAAAATTTGTCGTCGTTCTCCGTTCTGCAACATGTTCCTGGAATTTATTTTTCAGGCTGATGAAGGGTGCAGAATTATGGTTGATTAATTCTGGGTCTAGTTGGTTTCCTTTTTCTTTTCCCCCTGGTTTTTTATTCTTTTTCTTGTTCGTATGTAAGTTTCCTGCTACAGAACAACAATATGGATTGGTCAATTTTTAGAGAACGAATTTTTCCTCTTTTTTGGGTTTAATATAGTCGTGAATGATCGGGATAAGATTACCTATATTTGTTAGTGTATGTGTGTGTGTGAAGCAAATGCTCTGTCAAGATTTTTTAGTACAGAAGACTGGTAAGCCCAGAATTTTTCCGGGAATATAGGGGGAATACTTTGACTTGCAGCTCAAACAATTGTCTGAATTGCTGTATTTTAAGCTAAATTTTCGGAGTCATCCCTTAGACCAAAATGGTTGACTTTTAACGAGCAGAGATTTATTCCAGAATTTTACATTATATAACATGAATTTCATATGCCCCACCTGAATATTTTTCTCTCTTGTTGTTCAATATTTTCTATGGGTTTTAAATTTCGAAGATTTTTTTTCTTTTCAATTAAATTAGTTATATAAGCAAACCTTTCTATTTTTTATGTTTGATTTCGAGTCCTTAATTGTGATTGTTTCGTCCTGTTTCAGGTTCCCAGTTCTCTGTCTGCAGAAGAGGGGCGAAGTTGCTTTTAAGCTATTAATCAATGGGTTCAATTGCAGAACCACCGCCAGAAGTAAATTACAGCAAGCCCCTAGGAATCCGATTTATAGAGTACATAAAAAGATCGGCCATTTCTTACAAGACTCATCAAGCCATTGTCCTTATAGTAACCTTCTTCGCTTACTTGACCTACCATGCTACTAGGAAAACAACGAGTGTTGTAAAAAGTGCTCTTGATCCCCAGTCTCCCGATCTAGACTTGAAATCGCCCTTCTCGTGGAGAAGGGCTTATTCTCACAAGCCATTAGAAAGCACTAGGAATTCATGGGTTCTTGGAGCTGGTTGGGCGCCGTTTAATGGTGCTGATGGAACAGCATTGCTTGGCGAGCTTGATGTTGCTTTCCTCTTTGTGTATGCTGTGGGGATGTTCTTTTCTGGGCATGCAGGAGATAGGATGGATCTCAGAATTTTTCTAACTATAGGGATGGTCGGAACTGGTTTGTTTACGGCCCTTTTTGGTATTGGATACTGGGCGAACGTCCACTTATTTTATTATTATTTGATCGTCCAAATGCTTGCTGGCTTGTTCCAATCTACTGGATGGCCCTCAGTCGTTGCGGTAGTTGGCAATTGGTTTGGTAAGAAGAAGAGAGGACTTATAATGGGTATCTGGAATGCTCATACATCTCTTGGTAACATTACCGGTTCTGTGGTTGCTTCAATATTGTTGAAGTATGGATGGGGTTGGTCCATGGTTGTCCCTGGTTTAGGAATTGCTTTTGTGGGCATGGTGCTGTTCTTTTTCTTACCGGTTAGCCCTGAGTCTGTTGGAGCTAGTATGGATGACGATGAGTTGCTGTCTCCCAGGAAAGAAGGAGAGGAAGTAACAGAACCATTGTTGAGAGCAAAGTCAGATGATAAGGATGCTGTGGGATTCCTAGAAGCATGGAGAATTCCTGGGGTTGCCCCCTTTGCACTTTGTCTTTTCTTTGCTAAATTGGTGGCGTACACATTCCTCTACTGGCTACCATTCTATATTAGCCATACAGGTACATGAAATTTCCCAGTTTAAGATCTTTTCAGTGTTTTTATGTCACCTAAGCTCATTGTATTTCGTTCTTGTTGCTGCAGCTATTGAAGGGAGATACTTATCGAACGAGGAGTCTGGAAACCTCTCGACGTTATTTGATGTCGGAGGGGTGGTTGGTGGGATCCTGGCAGGCCATATTTCTGATCGTTTAGGTGCTAGAGCCATAACGGCAGCGAGTTTCATGTACTGTGCCATTCCAGCTCTCTTCTTCTACAGAAGCTACGGGCACGTCTCGATGACTCTAAACATCATACTCATGTTGATCACGGGCATGTTTGTGAATGGGCCTTATGCTCTTATAACGACTGCAGTTTCGGCTGACCTGGGAACACACAGCTCATTAAAGGGCAACTCGAAAGCACTAGCCACAGTTACCGCCATTATAGATGGAACGGGCTCTATCGGGGCTGCCATTGGACCATTGCTAACAGGATATATTTCAACTAAGAGCTGGAGTGCTGTTTTCACAATGCTAATGGGTGCAGCCCTGATAGCTGGTCTGCTTCTAACGAGGCTGGTTGTGGCTGAGGTGGCTGCAAAGATTCAAGGGTTGAGGTCAGAGCTAACAAGGTCGAGGTCTCCCGAAACAGAAGTATAGTTGTTCTAAGGTGCCGTAAATGTTCTGATTGCTTACAACTAAATGTCATCAATTATCTCTTTGATGAGTTACTGCAGTCGATATGATTGAAGAAATGGTAAAAGACTTGAGAGTTTGCTATCTCAGAAAGAAGAAGGTGTTTTATATCCATCCTTCTTCATGGTTTGAAATTGTGATGGGAAGAAGTAGTGGTTCACTTGTTTTTCACTTGTAAAACATGGCTTCGTTGTATATTCTTGTATGAATATGGGTTTGGCCATCGTCCCCCAAGAAAAGGCTAGAGGAAATGATTATCAAGATTTGCAGATTATCATGTGTTTGTTTGTCTGATAGAAGGATTAATTGTACACATCCGTCCAATTCGATGTCTTTTTTCAGTTGTGATTTGGATGTGATGTGCATTATTGTATCAAACTACTAGAACTCAAACGTACTGATTAAGTGGGTATTTCCCATTTCTTTTCCTTGTGTAGTTGGATGCCCTTGTGAGACTTCGAGGAGCTGTTCTTGTAGTCGGTCCCTCTTTCAAGAACTTGAAAGGTTGTTTTACAACTGAATTTGAAGCTCAACTATTCATCGAAAATGATATAGTTATTTGAGATCCAGTGTTCCTCTCTTTCTCTCCTCTCTTGATTGCTTTCTCTTGTCAAATTCTTGCATTTTTCAGCGTCCGTTTTCTTGTAATCTAAGAATTAGGTGAGTAGAGACTGGACCACTCCATTAAATATTTTAGGTCCCATTCGACATGTATATTTTGTAGAGGCAAGTACAATTCAAGTTCCTCACCACTGCAACTTGAGTGTTAATACCAACAGCATAGCCCTGAGACCGGGATTCTACATTGTGAACAAGGAAAGAAATTTATAAATAACTCTACAAACAATATTTCAAACTACTTGGATTAATTCATGAGAAAGAAGCACATAAGCCCCAACCCTGCTTCACTCTGGTATTGATAAAGTCTGAAAAGCAGCAATATTTTGAAGAAACTGGATATACAACACAATGATTTATTACACAATGTGAAACTTTGAAACTCAAACATCAAGCTTTAAAGATCCGTGGGCCCTTTCTTGAACTCAATCAAGCTTTCTTGAAGGGATTAGCTTTCGGATCAAAACAGCCCCTTCAGGAAGATACTGATGTTGAATAATTAATTTTGTCAATGCAGATAGAAGGTTACAGAAAAATAAAGCTACGGCTTTGAATGATTCTGGTATTTCACACTCTTGAAGGACCTGTTAAATCAGTCTCAACTTGACATAACAAGAAGTCGTTTTCCAAACCCAAAGGAAACAAAAAAACGCTTTCTCTAATATTTTGGGGAAAATACCAGAAGGGCCTTTATCCAGAAAGTTGTGTGTATATTAACAATACATCAAAACCACAACTTATCATACCTACATCCAATTAGTGAAGCCTTGTTTTGTTTAACAGAAAAGTCCTTGTGCTCTGGCTTTTCCTTTCTCCAAAACTATATGCAGCTCTAGTTCCAAACTTCTAATGCTTCTGCAGATCTCGTCTCTCTATTTTTCTCTGTTGCAACAATAGAAAGGTAATCACCCTTTTAGTAAAATGCATGTCTAAATGGTTGGGATAAAGGCAATCCGCATGCGTGCAAATTGATGAACTAATAAAACCATGATCCGCAAAATTGCAATTTAATACAGCAATGGTACGGAAAGAGCTGAGGAGAGGAAACAAACTCGAACGTTTGTGGCAGTTTTAAATTTGAAATGTTATATCATTCACAAAAAGTTAAAAAGTAACAAATCACAAAATCAATTGACTTGCTCCAACTAACAATTTGGTTGTGAAGGTGTGAAGAATGATTTTGGACATTTTATCACAAGAAGCCTTGACCTTTGAATATTAAAGTTTGGATCTTAATTTCTTTCTCTAATTCCTATAAAACTTTAGTATTCCAAAGAAACTCTAGGTGAAATTTCTAATATACAATTTCCAATAAGCAAGATGGCTCCCAGAAAGTAAATTCATTAATACGAAGCCGCAGAAAGGCAGCAAACAACAAATCTATCAAACTGAGAAAATACTTTAGAAGAGAACTCGGACAACTGTTTCTGAAATGAGTATTGTTATACCTAACTTAGGACCCCATGATTACACCAGCATAGATCATATATTTGTACATGTCCCACAAGGAGTATGATACAACAGGACAGTATACTGAATACAAGAGCAAGTGCAGGTGTACTGCAGCATCACATTCTCTGCCTACTCAGTCCATTATCATTTGATTCTAGGAGTAACTTTGACTTATTCAGGATCAGTATAAGTCATAACAAATCTTCAAGTTTTCAAGGACATTTCTTCCTGTCGAACAAGGCCACAACCTTTCTCCTTGATCCTTTATTTGAGCCAACTTTTCTAGATCTTGCAAATCTAGATTCTGATATACTACCAAAACTCTAATAGTCCAGAGCACAAATTCATGTTTTTTTATAATATCTTACCAAGAATCGGCATTTTCTGGAGAAATGAAGCCGACAAAGACAAAAGTTATGTCCTTCGAGTTACCTCATCCTTTTCCGGTTTCCAACATCAATTGAAGCTTAGCATGTCAAGCTCGCTAGGTTTCCTGTAGATTTTATTCTCTACCAACTAAAAGAAAAAAGAGAGCAATAACCAACCAGAAAGCAAAGCAATAAAGGCTCCAAGAAGATGAATCCTATTCAAACTAGTAAATAAGCCATGGATGCCTCAAATCCTAGCTCTCTAATGTAAAATGAGAAACCCAAACAAATTACCAATTTGTTTGGTCCATAGATTTTGATGAGGAAAGGAAAATGTTAGGAAAAAAGGAATTATGAAATCAAAAGAATATAGATTTCAGGTTTCTTTAGTTTTCTCGGACCATAAGTTGAGATAAAATGGGAAGAAAGAAGGTGAGTGTTGGAAGGAGAGATGACCATATAGACTTTTCTCTCATTTTTCCCAAGTTACACAATATTTTCGCTCAAGTTTTCTTTTCCTCAGTATGTTCCTTAGTATGCAAACAACCAAAGTTATCTTCTCTAGGTGTTTTCTTTTCTTTTACTCGCAAAATACTTGTAACAAACATAGCTTACAAGATCAATAAAGAGAAGAAATTGACATACTAGCTGTCGAAAACTCTTGAAACTAAATGCTGTGCTCGATGCTGCGCACTTGGAAAATGGCTATAGAAGAATTTCCCCATTACTTCAATCAACTACACTGACTGTCATGTATCAGGCAGGCACATTATTTAAGATCCAGGGGACTTCAGTTATTATATGGAGCAAACGATATCCTGCCATGTTGTAAACGCGAGTAAAACTGAGAACTTATCATGTCATTCCACTAGGTGAAGACATGTTGCAATAGGAATAAATTTATAATCTCAAGATTTCCAACTCCAGTCTTAAATTCTGAAACCACCCTGTTATTGTATTTCCGAGTTTCTATCCATGCTAACAACTCAAATAGCACTTCTACCCAACACCAAAGGAAAGGGATCCCACTTATCCCCTCCAACACCTTATGGCCACGGCTAATGGGCGAACTTGACTGAACCTCATGCCAGTGGCATACGTTTTCAATGCATTCGTGTTCAATATAATCCTATCACATAGCAAATCACTCAATCAAATTCTTATCCTGAACAATCTAAAACTAGCCACAACGCAGTCATTGTTCAATGAACTTGGCGGAGCGCTTGAAATACAATAAAGTCAACAAACATCAGGTTTATCCACAAAACTAAATGAAAATGATTTCTAAAAAAAGGAACAGAAAGAATTCTTCGAGGGAACACCTGTAATCAAGTCAATCAAGTTCAGCCCCGCCGAGGGGGAGTGTCATACGGCGTCATCGCCAGGCTTCTTAGGCTTGCGGTATTTTTCTTCCACTTGCTTGGCAGTAAAAAGGGCCTCGTACACGACCTTCTTGATATTGGGAACCTTGTAATTCTGGGCTATGTAAATTCCGCAGACTGTTCCCGCAATGAAGGAGAAGCTGCTTCTTATTATGCCCATCTCCCACTGCACTATTGACTATTGTATTTCTTCTTCCTCGGTAGAATAACAGCAGCAAACAGAGATCAGGGTTTTGCTTTCTTCTGGGTTCTCACCACTTTGTTTTGTCTAACGATTCGAGAGCAATCTAGAAAATGGCCAATTCCCCCGGAATCGTCCGCCCCGCGCAGCTCGGCTGTTTCCGCTTGATGGTGTCTGATAAAATGCCAGTGGTTGCTAAAGCCGTGTTTGGAAGCTTCTAATGCCACTTCTTTCACTTAATTAATTCAAATTAATATTATTTCAAAGAGTAGCCAATCTTGTTTTCCTTTATAATTTAGTTTAGATAATGAATAATTAACAACATTTTTTATTTATTGTATATTTTAGTTAGTTTTATTGTATAAAATATCATAAATTGTTGACATTATTTTTATTTTAAAATATGCTTCTCTTATATGTAGGCACTAATTTTTAGTAAGAGAATATATTATTTATACCCACTATTATTTTACCTTTTTTTTACACATTTCTCTAATTTTAAATATTATTAACTTGTAATATTATTCGAATAATATTATATAAAAAGAAACAAATATAAAAGTAATAGAATGTATATCAATCGTTTTTTAAGTGCCTACATTAATATCTATCAATAATTTGTGACACGTTTTATGTGTATGCAAATTCTATAATATTATCTAAAATAAACTATTTATTATTAGATTAAATACACTTTGTGTCTCTGAATATGCATTTTATCTTATTTATACCCTTAAAGTATGATAGGTAACAAAAATATCCTGACAAAATAATTTGACATTGATAAGATAAAAATATCATTCCCTTATACTTTTTTTTTATTCTATTTTCTAAAATATGTTTTATTAAAATATCTCTCGAAACTATTTTTAGTGATATAAATTTTTACTCATATTTTATTTTAAAAATGATATTTATAATTTATAATTTTTTATAAATTATGAAACGTAAAGAAATGTTTATAAGCTCAATATATGCAAATATATTTTATAAAGTAAATAAATTATGTGGGTTAATTTCACTTTTATACCCAAATTTATTAACTTATAAATTTTATTCAATTACATGTCCACATACTAAAAATATATATAGAATATTATATATTAACTATCTTATAAATTTACAGATTTTACAGTATATATAAGTTCAATTTAATATTTTAAATTTGTATTAAAAATTTACTTTTATAAAAAGTTCAATATGTATAACAACACACTAAAAAATTATATAAATTATTTACGAGTTGTGTAAAAAATATAAAAATTATAAATTCATGGGAATTTGTCGGGCATGATAATTTTCATCAGTCCCGATAGACGCGTCTCACGCTCGTCCCGTTGCTATTACTAATTACATTAACACCTTTAAAAAAAATATATCTATAATTTCCAAAAAGTAAAAATATTTACTCAAAAGAGTTTAATTTAGTGGTAAAATTATAGGCATAAAAAATTGTAAAATGGGAGAGAAAAGAAAGCAGGGGCATGGAGATGGAGGGGTGGGTAAGGGTAACTACCGATTCCAAACAAGAGATTTAAGTAAAGGACAAAATAAAGGTAGATAGATAATTCTGCTTGCAGAATCTCGTTCTGATATTTTTATATTTTTACTCCCATAATAAAATATATATACAACAAAATTTACCCGCAATTACCTTTTCCCGCAAAAAGTCTCTCATCTCCGCATAAAAACAGAGAAAAAGATCACAGATTTCTACTTATCTGCCGACGCCTTCAAATTCTCCTTTTGTAATTGTAAGCAATTTTTGTTGAATCTTGTTGTTCTCGTTTTTGTTTCGTAGAATTCGCACGTATTTGGGTATTTACTCGTATAGGTATGCCGACTGATTCGTGCGTTGATTCGTTACTGTTGTAACTGTTTAATGTTTATGATTCAATCAGTTTCTGTTTCTTTTTTGTCGATTTTTTTGATGCCTTGTTGTTTTCTGATGGTGTGAATGTTGTGTAGAATTTTGCATTTCGTTCTTAGGGTTTGACTTGCGTGCTCCCCGTTTTGACTGTTGTGGAATGAGGTCTCTAATCAGAAAACTCAGTGTTGTCTGCTAGCAAATTAGTTTGAATTCTGTGGGAATTTATGGAGAATTAATGTTTTTCTGCAGGCCTGGGTTTGTTTTTTGTGCTTATGCAATAATGCTTGTGTGAATGGAAAATGTTATGGTTATCTTATTTATGTTTAGAGTTAAAAATGGATTCCACGATACCAAAACATGGAAAGAAGAGGAAAATGCAGTAAAATAAATTTCTTGAGTCAGGGTAACCATACTCTAAAATCTAAATTTTGAATTGATATGCATATTTTAGTCTCTAAGGATTCTTTTTCAGTATCACATCTTGCAGCTGCTTCTCATTGACTGAAGAGTAGATATCGACATAGTATTGGATTCAGTTCGTTATGGTTGGTAATGTACGTGTAAGGCTGTGGTTTTTAATATCCTTAAAACTTTTCTATTTAATGTTTTGACTTCATTTTCTGCAATTTGACTGCTCTTTTGCTTTATTATAACGAAAATGCTAGAAAAACAAGTAACAGTTTGTCATTCTGAAATCTGAAATTCGGAAGGGTTTTACTCCTCTTTATGCATTTCTCATCTTCTGATCTGATCTTGAACTATCTGGCTCATTTTGCAGGAGCTATTGTTGCGGACTGATGTTCTCTAGATAATATGAAGGGATCTCCCTTGAAACTTTTTAACTAATCTCTGTTATGTGCTTCTGAGTTGCTGATACATTATGGTTGGTTTTGTGGAGGAGGGACAATGCTGAATTTACTCTCATGAAAAATTTGGAATTTGGCTTTGGGAGAAGAACTGTATATATTTCCCATGGGTGTGAACTTCTTGTCCATTTCTGTGGTCTGTACCGTTATGAGCCTCATTGGCCTCCAGTATTGGACAGATATGTCACTTGAAAAATATAAATCAGATGGTTTGATTGTTGATGATTTTATCAATTCGGAGGATGCAAGCCATGCCTTGGAGCTGCTATTGGGTTCATACACCACTCTTGCATTGGTGGCCAGTTTTGCACTTAATGTATTTATCTTGATAATTTTAAGCCTGAAGGTAATTTTCTCCAACCTATCTGATTAATTTAATTTCTATTTTTTTTTTCACTCTATTGAAATGGAATGGACCGAATGGCACACCATTCGGTGTTGAAACTAGTCTTATTGTATTAAGTCTTTAAAATCTTGTTGGAGGTTATAGCATTCTGTTTGAATCTGCGGGAATTTATTGATATTTCTGCTTTGTCATGGTCATTGTTTAAATCTGTATTGTCGGGGTTCTTCAGCAAACAATAAGAATGCTCACACACTTGCTCTTTCTATTGCAGACAATATTCTTTTCAGAGTTGTATACATCTGAGATACGGAAAATGCTTGAACGGCTCCTTAATTATGTCATTTACAAGGTAATTCAGCTGCATTATACTTTAAATTACAGCATGATTTTTCTGCTACACGTAATCAGGTTTGGAGCTGTATTCATTTGTTTGCTTTTCTTTCTTGGAAATATTTTTCTATGCCAGGAAGATTGTATGGTTTAGATATGTCCTATGGATGCTACACTGTTTTTCTTTTTCCTTGGGTAACTATTGGGAAGCATATGCTACTTTGGGATGGGGATGATTACTTTTTCATGCTTCAAGTAGGGGACAAAGAAAAGCACTCCAGTCTCCATGTTAATTTCAGATAGATGCTTAAAATTTTTTATGGTTATTCGCCAGATTGTTATTTTTCCGATCATTTATGATCAGATATTAGATTTCTTTGAGCTTATTTTTCTCTGGATATTCTCGAGATTGTAAATTCTCAAAATTCATTTAATGCTTTAACTGTATTATCTCTAGCAATTAGATTTCTTTGAGCTTACTGTGTACCCCTGCTTCCTTTATCCACAATTTCATACCAAAATTGCATTGCTCCTTGAGGCTAGGCTGTGGAGACCAGCTAAAACTTTGTCTTTCTCCACCTGCGAAATTGTTTGTTGACCACAATGATCTCTATGTATCAACCATGAGATTAAATTAAGTCGATGAGCATGCACCTTATTGAAAAAGATTTGTGACCTTGCTTTGGTTCTCCACTCTGCCTTTCCTCTTTCGTTTATGTGTTGTCATTTCAAATATCTCTTCACCTTCCCTTTCTTTCTTTTTGGTAATTTTACCAATTGTTATTTGTTAACTCAAAAGGTAATAAAAGCTTTGATTAGTACAATGCCTTATCTCATTGTTATATCTGGTGGGCTGTATGGATCCTATTTGTACACTTTGCTTAGTGAAAGGCCATTGTGAAGTTTTAAGAACAACTTCTGTCCTTTGTAATTACCTCATTGCTTGAATTTTTTTTGTAACCTCTTTTCTAGGATACCAAAAATACCAGTTCAATTACTATTAGAAGTATTTGAGTATGCCTCAACCATTTCAATCATTTATCCGTGAATTTTTCTTCACTGGTTTCCACCACCCAAAATGTACTTCTTCTTCCTATTTTTCCATCTCACTGAAAAGCCTTCACTGTCATAGTTCCACAGAATAGGGCACGGGGGGTTTTTGGTTTTGTTTTTTCAATAAATTTTGGTGGCATATTTCATAGTTCCACAGAATAGGGCATGAATTTGGTTGATGACTTTTTCCTGTGGAGAAGACGCACAAATGCACTTCACAAGCCTTGTCAACACAGTTGGGTACTGGTCTAAGTGGCCCTAAATGCGTAAGCTCATGTCCACAAGTAGGAGCACCCTAACTCCATAATTACTATCATGCATGGTTTTGCAGCTTGAATCAGTGAAGTTGAATGCTAAGTGTGGTTGAATTGAAATTTGATAATTGTACCTGTTTGACTAACCAAGTTACCAAATATACATGATTGTATCTTTTTGTCCTCTGGATAATCTTGTTTTACAGTTGTTTGCGTGTTCAAGAGCTGTGATTGATTAGCTTTTTACAGGGAACTTTTCTTCCCTTAGTAGTCCCACCAACAGTATTTCAAGCAGGACTATGGTCAACTTGGTTAGGTGTGCTTTGTTTCTTGAAGGTATTCACTGAAATTATGCAAGCAGATATAGGCTTTATGTGATTGCTTATATTTGATGGAATTTATTCATGCACATTGAACAGATGTTTCAAGCTTTGGCTAGGGATCGTCTTGAACGATTGAATGCTTCTCCTTCTGCTACTCCATGGACATACTTCCGTGTATATTCTGCGCTGTTGCTTGTTCTCTCTGTTGACTTGCTCTGGTATTTGCTAGTGCAATTGCTATTTAATTTTATTTTCATTAGAACAAAAGTTAATCTTGTATTTGAGTTGAAGAACATGAAATGGTTGGCCATGACAGTGCAAACAATCTTAAGAAAGTATTGTGTTGTGTGGGATAGAAGTTTCCCCCAAATTTGCTCTATTCTCTCTATGTTTACTAGTTGTTAGGGTTTATTTATTACACAAGTATGTAAAATGCAGGTTATTTTCTCTGTAGCTATATCCTTAAGAGCTTCCTTGAGGAGCTTTACTATACCATTATTTTTATGTAAGAAAGGAAGCAACTTCACCTTTCAGAAGAATCTCTCAATAAGCTTCATGTTGTGTGTGCTCCTCCCAGCCTGTTCGTGTTGAGGCCATTAAAATCCATCTCAGCACCCTGTCCTGTCAGTAGTTCTTTTGTTCCTTATTTTCTATTTCACCCTTTCCTTTATTCTTGGCATAAAACACCTCCATATTTCCCAATGATTTTGATAATGCTTCCTTTGCACTTCTCTCGAAATGTATTATTTCTTGTGGGCAAACCTATTTAGTTCCATCCAGTCTCATGATGCCACCAATTTTCTTGTTTCTTGATCTGTCACTTGGTTTCAAGTTGCCTTCTGCTATGGGCGAACATGTCAAGATGCTGTAATCTTGCATGCTTGATATATTCTTGAATGAAGACCCATATTCCATTTTTAATTGTATACTGGGTGCACAGTTTGTAGTTGTAGATTAAGGGGTGCTTTTCAATATACAGAAATCCTTGGACAAATTCATTTAATTAGCCATACAGGCAAGAGAGTACCTAACTTCTGGGACTTTAGATATGTGGAGTGATAATTGGTGGTGACTTTAGTACATACCTTGCTAATTCCTAGCATACATGTCCGTTGTGCATGTATGGATTTCTTCAATTTCTTGCAATAAATGTTATAGTTTCCTACACCAAATATTGACCCAGGCCCAAACTTTTCAAGTTAATCTGCACACAAGTCTATGCTTTCTTTATGTGGGCTTACCCAAAACTTCTAACTAATTTCATCTGTTATTCCAGGATATTGCTGTGTCTGACAATACACAATGCAGCAAGTTCATCAATGTTTCTGTTGTTATTTTTTGAGCCTTTAAGCATTGCTTTTGAGACGTTGCAGGTAATGCTGGCTTTTTCTAGAACTGACGGCATTATCATATGCAGCTCCCATCGTTGCTGACAGTTTGCTATCTTTAACCTGTAGGCCATTGTGGTTCATGGGTTTCAGTTGCTTGAAATATGGTTGCATCACTCGGCAGTAGATGGTGCAAGTTGCCGATTATCAAAAATTTTTGATGTATCCCCTGCTGGTAAGTTTCAAAGTTCTCTTCAATTGCCTTTTTAGTATAGCTATTTTTGTTTAAAATTAATTAGGGTTTTATATTCCAGAGTTCCATTTCCATCTTTGAAGAAACATATTTTTGTTATAATCAGGTCTTCAATGAAAAAGTTGTTGCTGATTTTCTTTTAATTTTCCAAATTGCTGCTTCTCTGCATATAAGTTTGTTTCTGTGAAGCAGAAGTAAACTTATATATCCACATGCAGTTAATACAAAACTGTTACCACATTAGGTGTCATGCTGAAGTGGACAGCTTCGAAAACAATTTTTCTGGTGCTTTAGAGTTTAGCTTGTATCTGCTGATGTTGAAAGAGGGAATGGCCTACTTTTGATGTGGAACTTTTTGATAGAATGCCAGCAGATATTGGAGCTTTCCATTTGCAATTCTCTTTTATCATTCTTTTTGGAAAAAAAATTCATTCTGGCTTGTATCCCATGTGCATAATTACATTTGTCCTATACTACAGCTAGTCGTGATCCAATATGTTGCCATTTAGTTCTCTGATGCTGCACTTTTTGTCCTAGGTTCCTTGGGGGAATGGAAAGGCATCCTCATCCGGAATTTTGGCTTTTTCCTTGACATGATGACAATGTTAATGGCTCTAGCTCACTATCTGCACATTTGGTGGCTTCATGGCATGGCATTTCATCTTGTTGATGCTGTCCTTTTCCTGAATATCCGTGTAAATGTTCTCTCTAATTACTACTGCATTTACAATCCATGTAATCCCTTTGATCATGTTGTTATGCAGGTGTATCTTATTATCCTCCTCATTTGTTGTCTGTACTTATAGTACCTCTTACTGTTTTAGGCCCTTTTAAGTGCAATTTTGAAACGTGCTAAAGGTTTCATCAAACTACGTATAGCTCTGGGAACCCTTCATGGGGCCCTTCCTGATGCTACATCTGAGGAGCTCCGAGCATATGATGATGAGTGTGCTATTTGTAGGGTAATTTTAACTAATGTTTTTCTTCCATATCTCATATAGTTTATTCAATATCCAAGCATGTGATACATTGAAAATTGGCAGGAACCGATGTCAAAAGCGAAGAAGCTGTCTTGTAAACATCTTTTCCATCTTGCATGCTTGAGGTCTTGGTATGTTGGTATAAGCTGCTGTCTTGTAAACATATTCTTTGTTGTAATTTATTTATTCTAAGATGTAAAATTTTTATTGATCCAATAACAGGTTGGACCAGGGTTTAAGTGAGAGTTACTCTTGCCCCACTTGTCGGAAGCCACTTTTCACGGGCAGACCTGAGAATGTGGTCAACACCACGGCTGCAGAAATTTCAAGAGATGAGCAACTTGCTCGTCAAATGAGTACTGGACTTGATAGGCCAAATCTTCCTGGTCATAATACGCATCCTGGAGTCTTTAATAACCCGTCACAGAATACAGAAACTGGTGATTGGAGGTCTGGTTTGCTCTTGGTGTCAATTCATTCACTTGGACCTTTTCTTTATTAATGTGAAGACGAGTACTTGTTATTTATTTAGCTGGGAGGAAGATAGCAGATGCCACTAACTTTATTATTCTTATTGCTGTGACTGTAGGGTTTCTCTGTCATATTATCTAATGTTCTTATTTCGGAACAAAGTTCCTAAATTTAACAAGAACATAAGTTCAACAAGAAAAGGTTGGGTACTGGAATGGGCATAACTGAATGCTGGTTTTATAGCAAGTTTCATGCGATTAATTTACTAAATATGGGTACATGTTGACTGGTGCATCTCACTTTTTTGCTTGTATACTTTTGGTTTCTGATTTGGCCTGCTCTGTCCACCAACTTTTCTTCATTCAGAGTTTAGAATTAATGGTAGTTCTTTCTGCTTTCCTTTGCGCTCCTTTTCCTTATAGGAGGAGCGGAATTGATTCAAGTTGGTTGGGTTTAGACGGAGCTGGACCATCTGGATTTAGTCGTGTTCAGATGGTAATGAGGCAACTTGCAGCTGTCGGAGAGACTTATGCCCAGACTGCCCTTGAAGATGCTGCATGGAGTCTGTTTCCTCCAAACTCCTCTCAGGCTAGTACATCCAGATCAGCCATCCCCCCTGCTGGTCCAATACGATATCCTAGAGATGCTGGTGGATTGCATGTAAGGTCGACATCAAGTGTTCCAAATGACAACTTAGCAAATATGATTGCCATGGCTGAAACAGTTCGGGAGGTGCTGCCCCACATCCCTGATGACATAATCTTCCAGGTATAAAGTTCAGCTCAATATTTATACTGAAGAGAATTTTCTGTCTGCATTATTTTAGATATTTCTCATGCCTTGTGACATCTAGCTTTACATCCTGATTCCAACTACTTGTCTTTCACATTAATATCTGTTGTTGTCATAATTTAATCCATGATTATTGGAATTGTACACTTTGTTGTTTTTTCTTCAGTAAACAAATTCCATTAAATACACGAAAGTATATGGATAAGCTACCCAATAGTCCCAGAAAATATATCTGGCGGCTGATTGCTACCAAACCAATTACACTTCGTGCCCATTTAGCAAGATCATGGGCATACACATTAGGATCTCTACGACGATAATATCAGAGAACGAGAATGATATTATTACATTAGGACCAACTATAATATAAGTCTAAAATGTTTCTTTCACAATTTCACAGAGAAACAATCATACTTGTTTGCATCATAAACTATGTGGCATACTTGTGGGTCTGATTGGTGGGATTCATGTTATCTTCAATATAAGACGGCCTCTTACACTTGCCTCTTTTCCCCTTTTCCTGAGAACCTTCTCATATTTTCAATTTACTGGTATTTGCAGGATTTGCAACGGACAAATTCTGTGACGGTCACTGTGAATAATCTTTTGCAAATGTGATGCTAATTGATCTTTTATCTCTAAAGTTCTTTTCTCTGAGACCTAGTGAAGGCTAAAAGCAGGTTCAGGCTCGGGATGCATGAAATTATCTGGTTTTGCGCCTTTTTGTGCATAAACCTATAAGCTTTACTGCTGTACATAGAAGCATCATACCAAAAACATTCCTTGGGGAAATGTGCAAATAGTTACTCTTGTAAGGAAATAAAATAATTTCACTCTGTATGAAACTATGAATGCCCAGACAAGTGGGCTTTTGTTGCATCACAATGGTGTATCAGCCTTGATCTTGTCTTGAGTATCCTTTGCGACGCCTTGACCTGTGGCTCATCCAATTGATTGTTACATCTGATCTCACTTGTAACTTCGTGATCAATGGCACAAAAGCTAATTTTCACAAAGATGGTGATCAAATTCCAGCATCTGAGAAATTTGTGAGAAAGTGGAATGGACAAAAGTAGATTGGTTTCATTTACTTTTATGTTGTTGAAGTATATAGTTTGCTTGGCTTTCAGAGCTTTCCAACTCTGATATCCTAGAGGTTTCTTCACATTTTATTGCATGGTATCCACTATCTTGTTCCTCGACTTTCTCTTTTCTCAACCTTTGATACAGATGAGATGCTAAAATATGCGCACATCCTACAACTGAGTCCGAATTTGAGTAGACCCCATTTTCTTGTCTGTACGAGTCTTCTCTTTCACAGTGCATGCTTTGATTTAGAGATTTATTTGTATTTGATTAGTTTTAATATGTTGTTAACTTTGACGAATGAATCATCTAATTGAACCGTATCTGTTGGAAGGATATTTATAGTACTTGTAAACAGTCTTTTTCATTATTTATTTTGGGATTTGTACATCAAATCTTAATCTTTTGTATTTATTTGACGCTGTTCCGATAGCTCAATAAGTTTTACCAAATGTTTGGGATTTGTACGTCAATTTACAAACATTTACAATAATTAATGGAGTTCAAAATAGTCTAACTCACCTAGTTTCAACTATAACTGTATCAGCACTACACATAGATAATAGCTAGATTCAACAAGCAATGGATTTGGATTTGGAGCTGCAAGTGCAAGTGGAAAGCAGATATCAAGGTTTGATATCAGATCCAAGAAAACATTAACTAGATGATTACAATTATATTCCTGCCAGGGATACGTCCTACATGATAGTTATAATTGTATATACTGTGCAACCTTAATTTTGACTCTATTAAACATTTCACTAAAACCAAATGAAATTAGTATTACATGAGTGAGGGTGAGAGTATAACACCATTCTCATATTTTAATACAAAAGAGATGCAGAAATGTTTCCAACTCTTTCATCTTACCAACATGTTGTGATTGGGACTTTTCCTAGGTGAAGCCAACACCTGAAAATCCTCTCATTTGTTTGTGGGGTACTACTACTCCCTACACCCCACTTACTTCTTTTCCAAAATGATGTCATGAAACGTACACACACCCACACACTACAACAAGTACATGAAACATCATGTTTCCCAAACAATGACTTCATTTAGAAAAGCATTCACAACCCACTTCAAAATTAAGTTAAAATATATAAATACTTTTTATCTTTTATAAAATTATAGTTACATCATACCTTATGAGGAATGTCATTATAGTATTTTTCAGAAAGTTTTGTGTGAATTCTGCTTTGCAATTACAACTATGATCTCGATAAACATATTTATGATTTTATAAAAGTCTTAAAATATTTATATATCATCCTAACCTTAATCAATATAATTTACCCTCTAGAAAAGGAAGGCCCCAATTTGAATTGAATACTAATCAATGCTGCTGATTGAAGTCCGACATATAGTCTTCCAAGAAAGGGAAAAACAAAAATTACTTCGTACCTGTACAGCATAAATTACAATGGATTAGTTCATATGCAAGGAATTAATTGACCAGTAAATGCAAGAAAGATAAGATGCATTATGGAGGCAACACGTAGCCTTTGGGCCCTGAACGTGAGTCCTGTAGCTTGGGGTCTGTCTGAACTATCAACTGTTGGAGAATGTGAGGTTCGTGGGGGGAGACAGACACTGCCACCTGAACACTCATTTCCTGCTCAATCATACGTCTTTTCAAACACGTAACTGCATCTTCTACTCCAACAGTTTTTCTTGTCTCCTCAAACACATAACTCTTTGTTTAATTAAGATTCCAGAGCGAGTCGAGTTTATTAAATTCGGATCAATTACAATTAGTTTTTTAAAATTTGGTATACTTAAAAATATGTTTTTATTATTTAAGAAATTATTAATATTTTATTAATTATAACAGTTGTCTAACAATTAACCAAATTTACTAGTTTCAATTAGATTTTCCTCTATTTTCGATGGTGAAAGGATTAAAAATGCTTTTGTAGTTATGAATTATAATTTTAGTTATTGTTAAAAAATTTCTCAGTTTTCTTAATGATTTTTTTTAATTATAATTTTTCAATTTTTTTCATTTACTTTGTCCATTTTTTTTAAAAGAAAGAAATATAAGGTAAAGTCGACAATTCATACCTCCATTTAAGGATTATACAATTTCATTAAATATCGGGGGGCTACTTGTAACTTTTCAAAAAACACCGAATATTTGTAATAATGTCAAACCTCAAAAGAGCTCATCGTATAATTTACCCTTAAATTTAAATTAAAAGAAATTATATTTATATGTAATTGATGTATAATTTACAAAATGCATTACAAATATAAATATAATAATATTACGATATACGACTGATCAGTGTGCCAAAACTTAATTGCTGTATGTTTTTTTTTCTTTTCTGTTTGAGTTTGATTTCGTAATAAAGTTACTAAATATATCGTCTCAAAATATATTATTATTTTGATCTATATTCAATTTAATATCAAAATTACCTGAGCTCGAGCATAGAAATAAAACTCTTTATTTAATGCTTTGGTTCACAATTCACACGTACTTAGTTCCACATTCCCTTCTATATATCTCTTGAGAGAGAAAACAAGTTTCTACCATCACCAAACATGCCTCTAAGCTCATGTTTCTTCATCTTTCTTACATGCTTCATAGTGCATGCATGTGATTCTCATCAACTCCTCGGACTCTCTACCTCAGATTTTCAGAACAAGTTTTCTCCGGACAAGGTACGTATAGTTTCGTCCATTCCGTCAAGGGATCCAGTCCAGTATTACTTGTAATGGATTAGAGTTCACTTCACTATCTACGGCTTCTAATTTCATTACATATAATTTAAAAGTGCGACTTCATAGAATAAACGTGTGAGTGTAACATCAGTGCATGATATGAATGTAAGATAAAGATCCTTTATAGTGCTAGAACGTGTTTGCTTCTTCTTTATCATGCGTTTATATAGGAAAAAAGATGCAATTTAGTCCTGTAACGTAAAGGGTGATATTTTTTGTCTTACACAGATGAATTTTAGTAATTTAGTCATGTACTTTAAAATTTTAGCAATTTAATTGGGTCATGTGCGTAATTTTTCGCCCAATTTGGCTGAAAAAGAACTAAAATTGCAAAAATTTTAAAATTATAAGATTAATCGCAAAAATCAATTCGTACAGGATCGATAATGCTAGTTTTCACATTTATATAACATGTGTTGTACATGTAAAATGGTTGGTAATTTAATGAAAATGTCAAATTTATGTTAATTGTTTGCAGTTAAAGCAGAGTGAGGAGAGGCTCAAAGTCAGCATGAATCTCGGTCAAAATCCAATTGGTAACAGGATGCCTACTGTTGGTTCAGAAAGAAAGGAAGAAAAAGATGAGGGACTAAATTGCAAGAAAAACAAAGGTAATAGAGTAGGAGAGGTTTTGCATTTCAGCGAAGGAGACTTAATAGAGACAGATTATCAGCCACCCCATCGAAGATCTCCTATTCATAACAAATGAATTTGTCGAATTTTAGGTAATTACATTTTAGTCCCTATTTTATTTTAGGGTAAAAAAATATTTTATTATCTGAACTCTGGCCGATTTTTGTACTTTGTAATCTATTTTTTTTTCGTTTTAATTTGCCATATCAATTCAACGAGTTTTACAAATTATCATATTATACCACTTTCTAATGGAATTTTTTTATTGAAAAAGAGTCACGTGCAACGGACATATTATTTTTTTTATGAAAAGTCCCGAATCTGATTCTTTCATTGAGAAATGTACCTGTTCTTACAACAAAGAATGAAATGCAACATAAAATTTAACAAGCCCATAAGTGATTTTTTTGAAATAAGAAAGATTCTTGTACATGTGCACTGCATGTGATCTTTTTTCAGTAGGATAAGAGGTCTAAGTTAGTAATTTGCAAAACTCGTGTAGTTTCATTACAGTCCCTCCTGTGATACTCCAACCTTCCCATGAATTGGTTATTCCTAAACGAGTCATGAAGGGTAGAACGAACATACCCTGTCTCCACATTGGATCAAGAACAGGGTCAGAGGGATAAAAAAAACTGCTAATTCATACAGAGACATAGAGCCCGCCAACCAGCAACCAGAGCTGTATGCATTATATGAACGAAAAGCAACCGGTCGGGATCATTCAATACAATGGTATGAATATGATACCAAGACAAATTCATGAAAAATACCCCTTTATAAAAAAAAAAAATAGACACTATATAACTTTATTGCATTAAAAAAGACTATAATAAAAACAAACAAAAGTTTAGATATAAAAAAAATTACAAAAAAACTTAGAGTTCAAAGGACGAAATATTTTTTACCCTTTATTTTATGTATCACAAGATTATCATGTTAGGTTCCTACTTAATCATGAGTTATAAATCATGATGATAAATTAATATTATTCATAATGACTAAATAAAAATTTAAATTCTGACTACAATTAATCAACTTATTATTATCTCTGCTATAATCAACATATCTGCCCATGATTCTTGGCTATGGCCCAAAACATTTACAATGAGCTTAACTGAGTTTGATGCTTAGTCTCGTTTATAAAAATAAACTATTTTGCAATTGATGTGCATAAAATAATGTTGGCCCAAAGAAACCCAAACGATCTAGAAAAAAAAAAAAAAAAAAAGAAAGAAACAAGAGGCTCGTGACAGCCTAGGAGGCCCAAGTCACGAGAGGTCCCAAAAACACTCGATAGGCAGCCCTGACAGGTGCCTCCTAAAAAGTAAAAAAACGGGTGACCTTGGCAGGTGCCCCCTAAAAAGTAGACGTATTGTGAACACTATAATTATACTAATTAACAACATTAATGTATTAAAAATAATAGACGATAAACTTGTTGTTGACGCGAATCTATGATCTCGATCTTATTGATATCAGAATTGGAGTGTAATTATACCAATTAACAACAAACTAATGATTACTTAACTAATAATCAAGAAATCAAGTCAAGCAATTTTGCTTTGTAGGGAATTGGCTCAATGAATTTTTTGGTTTGGTAATGATTAGCGTGCCCCGTGAATAGACAGTCTTTATCTGTTCTTCATGAACGTGAGACTCAGACAACCTAAATAAGTTGTTAGCAATGTCGTGGAAGATGAGCTGGTTACCATTACTACTAAAGCAAAAATGATCAAGCACTCACGAGGGATCATTTCATCACTTGAACCAAATCATAATGCTACAAGATCACCATTTTCTACATAGTTTGTAAACTAATAATTAAGGATAATTACACTTAAAATCCCCTTTAAAAATATAAAATTATATTTTTTCTCAAATTTTTTTTAATATTATACTTACACAACTTTAAAAAAAATTTCGTTTACACCTTATGACTTCCCTTCTGTTAGGATTTTGATAAAAAAATACTGACATTTGCCAAATATATATATATAATTTTAATTGAGCAATCTTTTTAATATTTTCATGTATATTTCTGTATTTATAAAAGGATAAATATAATATATATATATATATATGGAGTGAGGTTAACATCATTATAATTTTTCTCCTTTTAAGTACAAAATTATTACATAGGATTGATGAATGAGACGTAGAATTAAAAATTTATGTAAATTTTTTGCCAACATCAAAATATTTTGTTCAAATTCTAATAACAAAAGGGGGATAGAGATGTACATGTAATTTTAAAACTTCTTTGGGAAAAATGTATTGCTCATTTTCGAAGACATATAAGTGTAATTAACTCTAATAATTATTTTCTCATGAAAATTAAAAAAAAGTTAAAAAAATAAATTAAATATCGCTCGTACATAGAGTTCCATTCGAAATTGATGCCGACGACATTTGCTGATTGACAATACATAGACTCACATGTACACGAGAAATATTAAATCTAACTAAAAGTTTTGAATCATATCAGATCTATCGTAAGTAGCTAATTAATTATATAACAAATATTTTGCATTTTACACAAACGATTACACTTATCACGTGATTTGGTTAATTTTGATGGGATCAATCCGATTATTTAACCAAACATTGTACATGGTTATGATGGTGCCTGGAATGCAGCTTAAGAGTGTACTTGAAACATAAGAATGACTCAAGTGAGATTACTAGAGAGGAGTTATGGGTGAACAGGTCAATTATCTGCATATCTTTAGACATGTGATGTTTCCATGTAAGAGAACTAACTAGCCTTCTGTGTCTTGTTGATGCAACTTGCATTAGGGCAACACCAAAACTTTTCCAATTCTATATATAATCATTGCCCATCACAATATCAAAATTAACTACTCCAAGATTAACTAATCCTTAATTTATAACAATTAAATAATTATGCAATAAAATCTCTTCAAACCCTTTGGAATTTCAACTAATATGCATCTTGTGAATTGATTTTCTCCCCCAAAAATTATTTACAAAAATTGAATTTTTTAATTGTAATTCTTGACTTTTCCCCTTTTTTTATTGCATGTTTTTTGTGTATAAAAGGCCACCCTCATTGATCATTAATCTCCACACCCATCTCTTCATTTCTTACAACAATTTGAACTCCGAAAACCCTTTTAGAATCAAGAAAATTATGGCTCTCAAAACCTCAAGAACTGCTAGTTATAACCTTTTTCTCTACCTCAACCTTCTCTCCTATGTTCTTGTCGCCACCGCATGTGGCCCCTGCCCCAGCCCTTCATCTCCATCCCTAACACCGCCCAACAGCGGCGGTTCTGGTGGCGGCGGGTCTGGTGGTGGCAGTCCTGGCAGTGGTGGGTCTGGTGGATCTGCAACTTGCCCAAGAGACGCCCTGAAGCTTGGTGTATGCGCCAATCTACTCGGTAGAGCTGCGGGAGTGGTGGTGGGGAACCCTCCAACCACCCCATGCTGTTCGCTGCTGGCGGGGCTGGTGGATCTGGAAGCGGCGGTGTGCCTTTGCACTGCCATCAAGGCAAACGTTCTTGGCATTAATCTGAACATTCCGGTGTCTCTCAGCCTGCTGCTGAATGCGTGTGGAAGAACTCCTCCAACTGGCTTTACTTGCTCTTGATTAGGGCCATGCATGCATGCATGTCTTAATTGTGTTGTTAATTGTTTTCAATCTGGTGTTTAAGCCATGATGTGTGGTTTGGATTTCTAAAAAGGGGTGTGTGATTAGTGAAAGTTAATAAGGGTTAATTGAAGGGTTCGATTTGGGGATTGTTTAGTTTTTCGCAAGACTGTGTGATGGGTGAAATAAAGTGTCTGTTGGTTAATTAAGAGTGATTTGTGAATTCTGTTGGAGTCTTGTATTACAATGTACTAATTGTCTGAAAATAATGAACTTTAATGTCAGGAAATGTTGTCTTATTCTGGTTTTGTTTGTATCCAAATTAGGCTCAATGATTGTTCATGTCACTCGGGAATTATAATATGGTGAAAGATATTTTATCACATTTTGAAATTATATCAATAAAAGAATATTTTATGATTTATTATGGTTAGTAGATTGATTGTGATTAATACTATTTATTATGATTATTATTTTTTAATTATAATGATTAATTATGGTTAAATGGGGCAACATTCTTTTTTGGTCCATTTAAAAAATATTATTTTTATTTTTGGTACCACAATTGTTGCGAGTATCATTTTTGATCTCACAAAATATGAAAACACGTCTTTTTGGTCCCAAGTTAACGCCAGAGGCCGTTAACGGCCATTAACTTCTATTGATTCACGTGACTTTGACTGATTTTGACTCAAAAGCTTTGTTTAATGGTAGAAAAAACAAAAAACATATTTTTTTGGCACTATTAAAATATTTTTTTTTTGAAATGCAAAAGTAAAAATATTAGGAAAATTTTATTTTAATATATATAATATATAGTTCTAAATTTATAATGGTTTTTATTTCAGATAATTTCTAGGATCTATTTTACTATTTTTGAAATTAAATTATTATTTAGTCTAAAAGTATTAGATAAATTTTTAAATTAAAATTATTTACATTCAAAATAAATTATAGATAGCCACTATGTTTGTTTTCGTTTTTAACTTATTTCCGAGACAAGTCGAAACATACCCAATGTTTGCCATCATTCAAAAACACCTTATTTAGGTGTTTTTAACTATTTTAGCATAAAAATATACATATATATACACACATATACATAAATATATATAAAAAAGGCATGATTTGACAATAAATAGTAATTTTTGTCTCCCAAAATACAACATTAAACATATAATACTTATTTTAAATTACCACCAAAGACATGATTTGACAATGAATAGTAATTTTTGTCTCCCAAAACACAACATTAAATATATAATACTTATTTTAAATTATCTCCAAAAACAAATTCAAACATACATACTATCTCTAACACACACTTGTTTATCTTTATTTTTCTCTCTCTATTTCCACAAAACACAACAAAACACTCAGAAAATGAATCCAAACATTATGAGCATGTTTGTAATTATGACCCCATTATTTTTGAAATCACATCGCTCCTCATAACTCTATGTTTTTTTATATATAGTTTTAGTCCCAAAGTTTGAATTCTGTTCATTAATTCCCCTTCTAGACTTACCGGAGGCCGTGCTATTTTAGTCAGAAACTTAATAGAATTTAGGTTTGGGACTAAAATTTTGTATTTTTTTTACAACTATGGAATATAATGCGGTGAGTTAAAAATAATGAAACGAGAATACAAAAACACTTAGTTGTAGAAGGTAAAATGGAATTTTGGGTATGGGTAAACAAGTCATTTAGCTGTGTGTCTTTACATGTGATGTTTCCATGTAAAGAAAGTTAGGCAAGCGCTGGGACTTTGTTACTGCAACTTGCATTAGGGCAATGCCAAAGCACAGGATTTCGAAAGTCTACATAATCGTCGCATCTACATCGAAACCACTCCAAAAATTCAACGGTTTATACTAATTTAATATCAAATAATCATGCAATAAAATCTCTCATAACCTTTGAAACTTCAACTAACACGCGTCTCCTCAATTGATTTTCTCCCCAGAAATTTGAGAAAAGCTAATTACAACCCTTTTCTATACATGAACCTCTCAGCTACATTCTCGTGGCTACCGCATGTGGCACTTGCAGCACCCCTTCATATCCATCCCTATCATCGGGCGGGTCTGCTGGGGCCGGCCCAGATCAAGAATCTACAACTTGCCCTAGAGATACCCTGAAGCTCGGGCGTATGCGCCAATCTACTCGGGGAGCGGTAGAAGTGGTGGTGGGAAACCCTCCCATCACCCCCTGCTAGGCCGCGGTATGTGTTTGCACAGCCATTAGAGCCAACATTTTGGGCATTAATCTGAACATTCCGGTTTCTTTCACTACATTAAAAGTGGTCAACAACAATAAAAAAAATAGCATTGAACTAATTAAGATGTAAAATTTCCGTTACTCCATTCAACATATACACTCCACTCCACGTGTAAGGATATCATGTGATGTTGTTTCTCCGTTAGGAATGATTGTAACTATATATTTCAATTAATAATAATTAATCACTCTTATTTAAAAAAAAAAAAAACCAAAGGAAAATCTCCTTTTTTTTTTTGTGCCAACATGTTTTGAAGGAATATGTGAATACAGTCCATCCTCAAAGCCTGTAGCTATGTATGGGCTACTGAATTGGCCATATTACATTGATAGGCCATGTGTTTTATGTCCAGAGAAGGGGGGGCGTAGAGGAGAGCACTCGACAGACTCGTAATGATGTTGTAGGAATCCCCCTCAAGAATCAGTCCACCAAAACCAAAGTATATGCTTTGCCGTTCTTCCCTCCAGTGCCTATGCCGCATCACTTTCTCTCTCTCTCTCTCTCTTTAATTTTAATTACAAATACATTAAATACTTTGATAGTGAGAAAATAATTGCTTCGGTGGAATTTTACAAAGGTCAATTCTTTTAATAATTTTTATTAATATTTTATGAAATATTGTGAAAGCTATTGTTTATATTTATAAGTGTATTTTGTTAATTATATAGGGTGAATAGCAATTTATTCCCTATCAAATTGAAAACGAGTATTTTTTATGAAAAAAATATAGCAATTTACCCCCTATACTTTTTAAAATAAAACGATTTACCTCCATATACAGGGAGGTAAATTGCTTCATTTTAAAAATTATAGGAGATAAATTGTTGTAGTTTAAAAAATAGGGAGGTAAATCGCTATTTATTTTTTCATAAGTGGGTAATTTACCCATTTGCAATATTACAAGGGGGTTGCTTGCATTTTTTCCATTATATATATATTTGTTGAATGAAACTGATAAAAAGATTTGGATGAAATTAACCAAAATAAATAATTTAAACAAATTAATTAATATATTTTAATTTTTTTTATTCATTTGCTTATCGCGTGTGCATGAATTACTAATTACTTAAGGTTTCAACCAACGGAAATAACCGCTCTTGGAGACAAGCATCAACCGTCGAAAAGCGAACCGTCTCCTTAGTTGAACAGACAAAACTTTTCAAGTAATATCAGCGCAGAATTGAAAGACAGGAAATCGAAACAACTGCAAATCAAGAATGGCGAGTAGATCAGCCATGTTGGAGAAGAAACTGCACGAACTTGAATCAGAACTCACCGACGTCTTCCGCCGCCCGCTGGACACCACAATCTCCGACCCGCGCCGACAACTGTCCTTCGACGACGTCGAGAACCGCTTCGCTTTCCTCGACAACCTCCTCGCGGCGGAGGTTGCCTCTCAGCCGCAAACCTCCGGCCAACTGCGCGAGGTTGGGCAGAGACTCACAGTGCTAAAGGACGAGTTCCGCGACTGGAACAAGTACAGAACTGGTGCGTTCGGTAATCTGGAGGACACGCCGTCGGTATGTTCTGATTGCACTCAGGCGCTCCTCAACGACGCCGTTGCCGAATCGGGATCTCCAATTTCCCAGGCGGAGAGCCCGGTCAAGTGCTTTGGTAGCGTGGGGAAGGATGAGAATGTGAAGATAGAAGCGGCGGCAATGGCGGCGGCGGCGGCGGCGGAGGGGAGAATGTGGGGGAAAGTGGGGAACTACTGTGGAGTGTTTGGTTGTGGGATGATTGCGGGGGCTGTCTGCATGGTGGAGTTGCTTTCTTACTTAGATCAATTGATGCAGTATGAAGCTTTTCGACTTCCTCCCACATAGTCAAATGTTGTCTGGATATTTATTTTTGTTCAAAATTCAATATACTTCAATGTATGACTAACATGATTATATGTGCAGAGTGCTTAATTATCGAAAAGTTATACCTAACTTCATTTTATTTTATTTTTGTTTATCTTATGTCAATTAGTAATATGGGAATTAATTAGCAAATTGGTCCGGTACGTAGCTTATGAGGTGGAATTTTTATCCTGCATAAATTGATTTTTATAATTTAATTATGTAATTTTAAAATTTTGGCAATTTTCATCCTTTTGCCGATCAATTTGGCTAGAAATTGCATGTGATTTGCACATGACTCAATTAAATTGTAATTTTAGTCCTGTAACTTAGGGTGCACTATTATTTTTAGTACTTAGGAGAATTAGCATTTTTTGTCCTTCATGAATTTATTTATACAGTCAATTTTGGCCGAAAGAGGACTAAAAAATTGTCAAAATTATAAAGATACACAACTAAATTGCAAAAATCAATTTGTACATGATTAAAAATATCATCCCTCCTAACTTACAGAACTAGAATTGCATTTTTCCCATTAATATATTTGGTGTCTAATTGTAAATACTCATGAGGAAAATTCGAACTTAATTTGTATTCGTCAAACGTGAACCAATTATATAAAAGGTACAATATGCTTGTTATGTAATTGACATGCAATTGCCAACAATCACATGACAAGTGTATCAAAACTTACTTTACATTATATTTGGTTCGACCAAACTTAAATTAGGAAAAAAGATTAATACTCACCCTTTATATCCCAAGTATAA
The DNA here is from genome assembly GCF_026168435.1 of Sesamum indicum. Taxonomy (NCBI): domain Eukaryota; kingdom Viridiplantae; phylum Streptophyta; class Magnoliopsida; order Lamiales; family Pedaliaceae; genus Sesamum; species Sesamum indicum. The sequence goes on along the minus strand of NC_142660.1, from coordinate 13,751,510 downwards.
TCTTGGATACCTACATCATTTCTTACGAGCTCATTCTATTTGCATTACGACTTTTTTTTATCATTGAATGACTATAAATAAGGGTTTCCCGATATTATACTCATGTGATCCTTTCTTGTGGATCATGTACGTCAAATAAGGACTTACCTAACTTTTTGAAACCTTATACAGATTTTAATCTTAGAATCCACCACCAAATTATACAATACAATCCTAATCACACTCTGTCTGTAAATTTTTATCGGGTATACTTGTAATTATAACGATAATATTAAATATGCACTTGTAATTGTCAAAGAGTATGAAGTATTTATACAACTAAACTTAATTTCAAATTTTTCTTTTTGTGTTCTCAAAAAAATAGAACGAGGGAGAAACGAAAGACAAATTTAGGACGATGACATGATCATAGTCAAATACAATTAGGATGCATTTGAATTGAAAGATTAGATAATTATGAATTTTAAATCCATAATAATACCCCTAAATATGTTTGGACAAGTCAAAATTTAAATGATTCCACATTCTTCAATTCTCATATCAAAAAATAAATTTCAATTCTAATTTTGAACTATCTAACATTGATAAATTAAATTCTTTTTAAATAGAGTTATTTAAAAATTTTCTCCAGATCATCTCCTAAAATTCAAATTCATGGGGCCAAATGCACTTAGGGCATCGAAAGTACACATAGCTGAAAGTTCTCAGATGGCTGAAGAAAATCTAAATAAAAGACACAAGCAGTGATCAATTTAAAAAAATTCCTCTTCCAATAAAATAGCTCCTTTGTGAAACCGTGAATAGGTCTGCGTAGGATCAACGAGAAATTCTAACACTGATCGTTCTATCAAGTTTGGTCAAATTTGAACTAATCATATGACAAAAAACTGCATTTAGTAATGTAAATTTGACCAAAGACCTATTTATTAAAATTTTCCTAGACGTAACATGTTACAAATGTTGGCGACTGACAGAAGCATCGTATAGACATCTCGTTGTGTGCCCTTGAAAAATAATTAGTTGGATGCTGGAACTTTGTTCCACGACAGGTATGCTGGATCCCCTAAAGGCCTGCATGAAGATTATGCATCGTTTTAGCTCCCGAACAAATTTGATAAGTATGATAACGAAACAGGAATGTGATAAAATTGAGTTTCCTGAACGATCATAAGGTATGCAGAAAGATCGATCCAAACAACGATACGAACAGGCAAGATAACGAAATTTACTTCAAAATTTTATAAACTCTTACATCTTATAAAATGGTTTTACAGCTTATAAGATGTTAATTTTTTTCTGAAAAATAAGCTATTAAGTATCTCAATAAACTAAGTTTCTTACATGACAGACATGTATGAATCTGCACGAGTTGCTGACAATATATGTAAGGAAAAGAAGCAGATGAACTAGGTACCTCGGCCTGACGAGATAGAAGATGATGTAAGTTATAGCAATGAGCAAGCAAATTCCGCCGACTGTGACATAAACCCTGCCTAGGAAATCATTCTTCCCACCAATCCACGTTGTGGTCGAAATCACTAACTTCTTCTTGCCGCTGAAAGTGTAGGTGTTGTAATTGTTCTGTATCACTACCTTTATTATCTCGTTCTCCTCAAGATCCGTTTCGATCCTGCCATACAATTTTCTGAAACTCGGCAGCGTTGCTGTTCTCATCCAAACAAGAAGGTCCTCTTGCTGGTTCAGCTGTTGCAAAGCCAAACATATTATTGTAGAATGCTGGATAGAAATGCTAAACAAGCTTATCTCGAAGTGTAGCTTAAGCCATAGCATAAACCTGAGCTGAATATATCAGTCGACAAGACACGGTAGAGTATAAGTGCAGGAGAGCGCAAAAAACCACAAAAGCTTAGAAGGTATTTGGGTAAGCTCCTAACATCTTATTTTTGGAGCTTATAAGCCCTTTTTACTTAAAAAGTCAGGGAACACTTTATGATATCTTATAAGCTTTTAAGCATAAGATGTTTTAAAGAACTTATAAGCTCGCCCAAACACCCTCCTTAATCTACAAGGGAAGAGGATCCAGATTTGTTTGGCCACTCTCCCACATTGCAAATGGAATGAATCATCTCAATTCCTCGACAAGAAAACTCATGTAAAAGAAAACATGGAGTAGACTTACAGGAATCTTCTCATTGAGTTTCCCACCTCCAATGGGGCTTCGAGTTTGGAAGTTTTTTGGGTAGACATCAGACCCAAACCTACTAGTCTTGTCACTTTCCCATGCAATGCCATTTTTGTTGATCGGTAGGGCAATATCGTTTCTCGAGAGACTATATGTGTCGTTGAACAAGCTCCAAGCAATAAGGCCACAAGGGACTATGGGATTGCCGTTGACTTCCGCCTCTGGATCGCAATTTGCTGTTTTGCGTTCAGCTGATGCACTCCTGTACTGCTGGTCATTTCTGCTTCTTACATATCTGCATCAAGACAGAATTCTGAGTCTCAAAAACAGATTAAATGTAAAATTGATCTATTCCTAGTATATTTTAGGTACAGTTTGTCATGATATCCTATAATACTCTGTACAAATTAAACCTAAACAGATTGCACAAACCGGCGATGGTTTTGATAGAATTCATCAAGCTGATAGTACACGAAAATAGGTTGCTTCATTTTCTGTGGGACCTGGGATGACATCCAACCGTCTCATCGTAAAATAGAGGTAGAAAACAAGATTCACACAAGCTAAGGATCATTGAACTCAAACACTGTAATCAGGAAAACTAGACTAACAGTCAAGTTCCGGGTGCAGGTTTTGTCTGTCTTGTCGTCCTGGATGTAGCTGATCCTCTTACCATTCGCTTCTTCAGGATTGGAACTACTGGCAGGAATGCAAGCCTCATCGTAACGGTCTATAAGCTGAACCACCTATATATTAGCAAACGACTATCATCCAATCACCTTGTAGACACATCAAATACAGGAACTTCTTAACAAATGCATGCTCGCTAATAACATGTATATTACTTGTACATTCTACATGGTACATCAGAGTAACTGTGAGAGACAGATAGACACAAAAATACGATTTACAGAGAATATTACATTGTCCGAAGCAGACAAGTGGGAGAGACCAATTGGAATGAAGGCTAGGCCAAGAATAAGGAAAGCTGCCATTACCTGGAAAAAGATGAGAAGAAATGAACATTGAAATTATGAATCAAGAAACCTTAAATGGAAACACAGATGCAATAACACCGAGATTGTATACCAGTCCAGGAGTTAAGATTGGCTTGCAAGCTGGAAGTTCTTGCTGAGTAAACCTAGAATCTGGAGAACAAACAAAAAACGTCACTCTGAGTCATTCCATCACTAAATAGTTCCCAAACATGCACTCTATATCATTTGACGAATGCAGGATGAAACTCCAATTGTCATCAAACCCCCACCCCACAAAAAAATATAATAATAAATAAATAAACGATTGCACATAATCAAAACATTAAAAGCTACAAAGGTTGATATGATTAAAAAAAAAATTGCTTTGTCGGGAGCTGTGATATAAGAAAACATTACAGAGAGATAAGATGCAATGCAGAAACAAAATTACATAAAATTATTGCACATTTGCAGGAACATGTGCAATCCAACAATACAGAAACGAAAGAAATTTACATTGGGGCTTCTTGGATGTCTTGGTAGAAGATTTCGTCGATCCATCTCCAGAGGGCATTGCGCAAATTCACCAACGAAACACTTCTCAGGATGGATCTTTCCAAAAATTTAGAAATGACAAACAGAAAAATAAAAAATTATTAATCAGATCATAAAAAGAGATAATTCTCTTTAGAATTGTTTGATTTGGGAAAGGAAGAGAAAATTTTACTGCTGTTAAATTACGTGGATTGATTGCGCCTCAAAATTCCCTTTTCTTTTTCTTCCTTTTTGCCGGAATGGGATTTTTTTTTTTTTTTTCCAAATTTTGGTTTGTGCCCAGAACTTCTCTTGCTTATTTACATTTTGTGGAAATAGTCTTTTTCTATTATTATTATTATAGAAACGTTCATCAAATTATTTATATTAATATATAAATATATTCATTTGACTAATAAACTCACATAATAATAAACTCATTAAACTCATATTACTATACACTCATATTAAATAAGATAAATATCCACTAGGACTTGAAATCCGTAAACTCGAGTTTATTTATAAATATTTTGAGAAAAGTTAAAAAATTTAAATTTAAATTTTAACCAATTAATTTTAAATCTAATTTAATTAAAAAGAAAAGTCAATGCAAATCAAATTCATTTCAAATTGGTTATATGAAAAGTTATGTTATACTTATTATGTAATTAAAATATAAGTTTAAAATTATTAATTGTTTAATAAGTGTAAAAATATAGATAATATTGCGGCGTCATTAATCTCTATTTATATGTCAAAATAAATTATTTTTATATATAAGTCTTGATTAACTTATTATTCCATTTTTAATTTAAATTCTTTAATTATTAAAAATTATTTTAATTAAAAAATAATTTAGCGATAATTTAATACGTAAAATACTATTAAAATAGATTGAGAAGTATAAAAAGCAATTTTATCCTATTAAACAATAAGCATTATATTTATTAATTTAAAAAATAAATATTATTTAGGAGGTGAAAATGTAGTGTACCCTTTTGAAATATACAGTGATTAGCGAGCAACAGCTTTGGGTAGGGTCACCGTATTTACAACCTTTTTCACATGTTGAGCAACTTTAATTGAATAGGACAAACTCGTTCCTTAGAAACCATGTGAATGCGACATCAGATCAGCGCCCACTCTTTCCTCCCATCAACATAGAATCCAAAGCACACCATTTGCCCATAAAGCACTCTTCATTTTATGCTAAGGCTATTTGATTTCATATTTTTATTGGGTAAATGACATTTTGTGATATGAATTATGGTTTTTTTATATTTTGTTATTAATTTTTTTTATATCAACTTATTATTTTAATTTTACGAAATTTACACTTTACCACATACGACTCTTTTTTATCGATTTTTCTACTGGAAATATCGCATGTTGTGAATATGTGAAAATTATCACGTCACATAACCCTTAATATCACATGTGCACTGTATGCGATGTTTTTTTGACAAATACACTTGGTGAAAAGTGTTTCTTTGACAAATATATATCATATTCAGTCTAATAAATTGAGTCATATGTTATTAAAGTAGATTCACGGATTCTGAATTTAATTTTTAATACACATGTTGTTCATGTTGATAAAGATCTATGTCGAGCTCGTCTTTTTTATAAAACATATTATTTGAGTTCTGCATATTGTAAACTAAAATTTAGTTATTGGTAAAAGGGTAGTGGAAATTTGAAAATTATTAAAAGAGTTTGGCAATTAAATAAATTATCTTAAAACTTTGTAGATGCAGCATTCTCACTGTAAAAAATCTTAGGATTTTGTCTTAAAAATATATTTTATTAGAAAAATGACACTCCTGTACCTTATAAAATCAATTTTTTTTATTTATGACTGATGTGAAACACTTATCTACATCGTTGCAAAAGACAAACAAAAAGACCTATAAAATAACACCTTTTTTCTATAGAGATTAACAAAATGTATATTATATGTTTTATTTAGTTTTAGTTATAAAATTAGGATTGAGATTATTTTGATTTATTTATTTGAACATCTGGTGAGAGAGTGAAAGGAGTCAGAAATCCACGTGCTCCTCCACATTCAATCAATGTACCACCAAATATTCTTTATTACTCCAAATTTTCTATGCCATTCTTTTCGTAATTTAACCTCCGCCTCAAGCCCTTTTCCGTCCTAAAATTTTTCCTCCCTACGCGGCGAACGCCATTGCGACGGTCGTCCCCACGCTCTTTATCCAGCTGGGTTCACGACTAATGTTCAAAGTCCAATTTTGCCCCAACCACACTTTTTAAGCTCAACTAAGGGATGTGGCTTGGAAAGAGGGGGCAATAAGAAATTTAATTCACAACAATACTGTCTAATATTTTATTTAATATATACATATACAAAATTTTGTATTATTATATATTTTAAAAACAATGATATACATAACTGATAAAAATCGTGACTTGATCGATATTCCGTTGTGCGAGATATTGTCTGTTCTTGCTTCAGTCTCATAGGGAGGGAGGAGGAGATCTCAGCCTAACTAGTCCCGTGGATAGGTATTATTCGCTTTAGCTTCGATCCCATAAGGAGGAGATGCACAATTTGTCTTATTATGTTCCTCTCGTTTGCAATCAATGTAGAACGTTTGTCTATATCATCAATCCTAAACGAGAGGCTTGGGATGGATATATGGTCCCGTTCCCACATCGGCACCAAATGACGTGGTCTGCTACGAGATCGGTATCTCGTTGCTCGAGGTATTATTCATTTTAGTTTCATTCCCACAAACGACGCCAAAAAATACAGCTGACAACTCGATCAATGCTTCATTGGGTGAACTATTATTCAGTTTGAGCCCAGTTAATCCTGTAGTGAGGTATTTGTTTACTTTAACTTCAGTCTCATATATAGGAGTTTCATAATTTTATCCTATTATGTTCGGCTCACTAGGAAGATGGAGCTTCAAGGCTTATAAGCCAATCAAATTTCTAATCTAAAACTAATTGTGGTGCAATTTGTCTTACTCACAATTACATATATTAATGAAATTACAATATGCAATATTAATTTTACAAAAACATTTAATGACAAAATATACATTTGAAAGTATATGTCATTACATTGAATTATAGATTAATATATTTGTTATGGTGAATATAGCCTCATGTGCTCAACTTAGAAGGTGGAAAGTAGCTTTCTGTAATTTCTTGGATAAATCACATTATTCACTCCTAAAAATAAATATAATAATACAAACACTATATTTTATATTCACATAAAAAGTATTGATTTAATGTACTTCAAGGGACATTTTTCTTCATAATGTAAGTTACAATTGCAATTTTAGTGAATGTACACAAATTATGATGTATTTATGTAATTAAATATAACAATAGGAGAGTGTAAATATAATTTAGGATTAAAATTTGAAATCAAATTTAATTTGTATAAGTCTAAAAGTGGATATATTATATTATCAATAATCATGGTATTTTTATTTAATTTAAAAAATTATCACAAAAATAAGGAATAATTGAAGATTTGTTTAATTTAATTCTTATTTAAGAAATAATGATGAAAAGTTGAGTAATTAAAAAATTCTGGAGAATTTTATCCAGCATTAATAGTACCTCAGCCCTATTCTTGTCCAAAAGGTCCCTACCAATGTTATATTCCGAATAAAGGACAGCTCCTGTCCTCCTCGTCATCACCATCTTTGTCTTGCGAAATCCACCTAAATTCCAATTATACCCCTCTTCTCTGACTTCAATCTCCCTTTTATTCCCTTTTCGTCTTTCTTTCTCTCCATTTTCCCCTTCTTCTCAGACTTTGAATACAATCACCCAGATATTATCGGTCAGTACCACCGAAGAATTTTCTTGACTGAAGCCGAAAATGAGTAGATTCAGGAGATTCGAGATTGTTGAACACTCCCCCTCCTACTTCCTCAAGGAGACCTCCATTTTCACCCCACCAAGAACCCTCTTGCTAAACCCTTCCTTCCCCATTGTTGAAGACGAGCTCGACCTGCTTACCTTCACTCCCAATCCACCTCTTTTGCTGGATGACTTCGACACTATCACCGATCTGATCCAGATCGAGGAAACCCCTTTCCACACTTCGACTCGCCGCGTTACTCGCCGGGTCGGGCTCGGTGAGCTCTACTTACAGACGCTCAGTGATCGTGTTTCGGCTTTGGAGCTGGGGTTTAACCGGCTGGTGAGGGAGGAGAGGAGTAAGAAGAACAAGTTTGGGGAGAGGAAGTACACTTGGACCGCCGAGATAAAGAGCCCGGAGAAAGACCGGAAGTACAAATGGACGGCGGAGATTAAGGATGGGAAGGATGACAAGAAAGGGCCGGAGAAGAGTTACAAATGGACTGCTGAGATTAAGAGGAAAGGTGGTGAAAGCTTGCCGATCGAGCAGACGTACACGATTAAAGTGTCCAGTGGAGACAGCAGCAGCGAATCAGAGGAGAAGACGAAGCAGAAGAAATGTGAGAAAGGAAAGGGAAAGGGAAAAGGTAAATCAGTGGGGTCCACTACTCGCATTGTTGAGATTGAAGAGCCCTCTGACCATGGGGCCATTGTCTTAAGGCAGGTTGGTATTAATAAAGCATTAATTAATTCGATTCTTACATCATGGTAGGTTGAGTTGTTTGCCGGTGCAAAATTTTGTTGGTTGTTGCTTGCTGTTGTCTAAATGTGCTAGATTGATGGTTTAGCTTGCAAGAATGTTTTGATTGGTTTCAGATCAATGGTTATTGTTGATTGAGATCCATTTGGTTCTATCTTGATATGGAAAAATCTTATTAATGATTTCTATGCTAGTGATCATTAACATTTGAAAGTTACTGAGTGTAAGGAAGATAACAAAGGTGTTAATTCTACTGATTTGCAAGATTTAAAGCAAAACTTGGGTGGGATGAAACCTAAATGTTGTGAACCAAGTATGCATATGTAAGACAAGCATAATTGGTATATTCTGTTCACCAAATCGGCAATGGAGACAACTCTGTGTCCTTTGCATTGTTATCTAAGTTGCAAAGGTTGTTACCTGTTTAGTTTTCCTTGATTTATGACTTCTAGCATGCTTGCTCTATGCATCGATCTTGTCTGTTGATCAACTGATACTGGCTTATTCAGATATTATTTAGGCCAATCATGTTCTGTGCTTATAGATTTGGGTTCAGTAATTTGAGTAGTCCATCTACCATTTGCTTTGAGGTTCTTCGATGGCTTATTTTTCTCTAGTGGTGTTATTCTTTCAAGGCACACTTGAATTTCACAGACTGATCTCTTGGAGGGACCATACTGCCCTTCCCAGGAAAAAATTAATTGTCGAATATTGAACTTCTAGGTAAAGATGCTTCCTGCTAGGAGACGTGAGGACCAACTATGATAGGAGATTATTTGTACTTCTTCTAAGAACTTTTTTGCTAAGCTTATTTATCTGCACACTTTGTGTTCGTTTGTGTACTAATTACGTCATACTTTATGGTGACAGGTTTTTGAAAAGAGAGTAGAAAAGAGAAGGGGTAAGCGCAAGGAGTTGTCTCCACAAGATGCTGCAGCTTTGATTCAGAAGACTTTCCGGGCTTATCTTATCCGAAGGTCTCAGGCTCTACGTGCACTTCGCGAGCTGGCCATTGCCAAGACAAAGCTGAAGGAGCTCAGGGCTTTGTTCAACAACTTCTCTTACCGCCGTCGTCTTGCCCGCGATGCAGAAGAGCGTCAGAGGTTCTCTGAAAAGATTATCGTGTTACTTCTTACTGTTGATGCCATTGAGGTAGCAGAAAGTGCCTACTTTGCCTGATTTTTTTCCTTGTCAAAATTTTAATCATTATTTTGAAAAGAACATAGTTTCAGTAATCTGTCTTGACAAATTGTTGTTGTGTATATAGAATTCCTTATCACTTCTCAACATAAGCTGGTAATAAATGATGGGTATTGTTAACATGTGGATTTCTTAATTGATAAGCATAAAAGAGCCGTACCGATATACGGTGGCACACCTCTGTATTTAGAGTGATCAAGGTTCAGTTTGAACTAGTTTGTTTCTGCATAGAGTTTGTGAATCCATTTCCAGTATCTCCTCATTGAGGTATCAATTATGTAAATGTTCGTTCTCTTGTTTTATGTTATAATGGATTTGCAGAATTTCGATTTTCTATTATCTTCCAGCATTGAACAATAATAGCTCACCTCTTGGAAGCTTATATTGGGTGCTTTGTAAAATAGGCCTGTAAGCATGCTCATTCGTTTTATTATTATTCTTTCCTATCCCCTAGGGTGCTGATCTGATGGTCCGAGCCGCAAAAAAGTCTATGGTGGATGAACTGGAAGCAATGCTCGACGTTGTGGACCCCCAACCCCCTGGAAAATCTCTGTCCATGAGGAGGAGAACATTTGATATGCCTGATGGTGTGATCAACAAAGAACTTGCTGCCGGTGTTGCTCAGGTTGTTCAGATGCTGGATCAGGAGGCAACCGGTTCTGAAACCTTTGAAGCATGCTTGTAACTCCGCCTTGTCTTGTTAAATCTTGCCCCTTGTATGTGGAAGATGCTTATCTAGTAACTTTTAGTCGGGACTTTTACTAATGGACGCTAGTTTGAAGAGCTTGGTCGGCTTGTACTTCCCTTTGTGTAACATTTTGCTGTTGCATTCCCTCATAGTACTTAAAGTTTATGCGTGTATGGTTTGAACATTATTGTGTTATTTATCGGTGTTCCCCCTGTTTTATCGTTTCTCCTTATTATGACAATCCTTCATCCCTCTAGCATTCAGTTCCTAGGTTTATAGAGAGACAGCCCTTCTCTCCAGGTTCTTGTCAAACCATTTTCTTGATGAGATTTGTTTCCTAAAACAAGGAGCGGAGAGGAGTGTCTCTAAGTGAAATGGGCTCCTGAAGGCCGAATCATAACCCTTTGAAATGTCTTCTATGTTTTGTATATAGAATGCAAATCTTATTATGTTTATGCACAAGTCCACTGAAGCTGGATCTGAGCTGAGAGGCACACTTTTTGTATTAGCTTTTAATTAAGAGGTTGGGCTCAAACTTTTTTCAGAACATATTCAAATGTACCTTGAGAAGCTTTATATTTCACTCAAAAAAATATTTAATTATGATCTTATAATATCTTAAAATAAAATAGTCGAAAATTCTTTTTATAAATAGAACTAGCTATTTAATTATGCTTATATCGTATCAAACACTTTTACTTACCTCATAATAATTTATTCTATTTAAAATACTTGAGTATCTTACTTTTTAAATATTTCGTTATTACTACTTAATATTGTTATTCAGTTTGTCTTATTATTTATATACATAGAGATCGAGCGTAAAAATATCAAACAGTATAGATTATACTGTACTAACTGTTAAATTTAATCTGAAGGTGTTATGATATAAGCCACACTATTTCATATTTCCAAATTCAATCCATGTAAATTCTTTTTTCAATATTATCCTTTTAAAATGCCAATTAAAATAGTTTCATTATGTGATTTGTTTGTTACAAAAATAGAAATGCAGGGGGTGGCAACCCCACATATAGATCCATCATGAAGGACTACGTTTGTGCTATGCATGTCCGTCAACTTTTGTATAGCTGATCTATTTTCATCAAGAATTAAGGCCTAATTACATGATGATCAATACATAAATCAAAATGCCCATTTAGGTCCAACAAACTCTGTGGTAAGAATTCAAACTCGTTTTATAAACAGCGTTCGACCTTAATCATTTGACCACAACCATTGGTGGTGGTGCTTTCTTGTTCATTACAGCACAAAGGGGAAATACATTTAAATTAATTAATAAGATTGTGTGTTTTTATTGAACTGTAGTATGAAATCAATCCAACTTTTCAAAAATAATAGGTACGAACAAACTTACTTTGACTTTAATTACTATTTAAATAACCGAAAACTGAAAATGAAAACATTAACAACACAAAGCTAGAAGATTGTTGGCTGTTTGGGTATTATTAATGTTGGTCTGGAAATTGAAAATAGCCCACATATTGATCGTACAAAAAGAGAAATGTGTGCGTGCAGACAGAGAGCAGCAGCACACCATCGACAAGTCACCAAGAATTTGGCAAGCACGAATTTTTCAATGCGTGTGAGACTATTTTGCTTCTAGAAAAGGCGTCTCCCGCCATCTTCATTTCCTTATTTCATTTGGAATTTATTCATTTTAGAAATGAATAATTACACTTTTCTATTTTAAAATTTGGTATAATTAAATGTAAATTCTTGTATATTAGAAAATTATATTTAATATTTTTAGATTTGCTTTTGTCTAATAAATAAGTTTACCCGTTTGTTAAAATTCACCAAATATTTTGATGATATTAACAAAAGAATTTGGATGAAAATCTATATTTACCATCAATTGACTTATTACTGACTTATTGCAAATTAAATGAATATTTTTATGATTCAGATTACTATAACACATCTTCACATGTTGATGTATTGAGGAGGTATATCTTTACTGTTATAAGGTGGTTTAGTTACAAAAGATTTGTCTGACATGCAATAAGTCAATCGAGGATAAATATCGATTTTCATTCAATTTTTCTTGTTAATAACAACAAATATAGTAAATTTTTACCAACGGATGGATCTATTTATTAGACAAAAACAAACATAAATGGTATTAAATGTAATTTTCAAGCTATAAAAATTTACGTGTAATTATGTTAAATCTCATAGGAGACTTGGCATTTGGTAATTTTATATAGGTACGTTTGAATTTTTTTCAAATTACATTCATGTTTTTTCAGTAAAAACTTTTATGAAGTAAATGCTTTTGCCCTTCGTGAAAGATTTACACAAAATCGTTCTTGAAATTTGTCCAAATGATATGAAAATGTGTAGATTTTCATAATAGAAGACCTACAAGATAGAATATAGCATAGGAAAGATTCTAATTATAGTACTCTAATAATTAAATTAAATATATAAATATAGAAGATAAATGCTTAAGGTTGTAAGAAATATAAAAGTAACAAAAATTATACCTGGAGCATGTAAGGCTCTCATATTATATATTTTTCTAGATGACGATTTTTAACCACATACTTAGGAATTGATGAAATAGTCATTGTGAATCCATACATACTCGGATTCGCATCTGGTCCAAGTGTTGAAGGAACGACCTGAAATAAAAAAAGGCACAGATCATGGCATATTTTTTAATCAAATGTAGAGTAGGAAGTATTTGATTTGAACGCGACTTTCAGAAGATTGTCTCCACATCAGAATTAATTTCTTCTATAATTTACAAATTATAGATACAATTATTTTTTTCCAAGATTGTTACTTTTATTTTGAACCAAATAAAAACAAAAATAAAAATTCAAGTAACTTTTAATGGGTATTAATTTTTCCAAAGGAATTAATATAATAAGAACTATATATAAGACAGCGACAATTACATATTTAAAAATATATACAAAAAAACAAAAATTACTATGATTAGTATTTATAAGATGCATGGACCCAAACCAATAACAAATTGAGTAATTTTTATTTATATATTTTATTTATTGATGTGATAATTATATATATATATATAAGAGCTCACATTAATGTAAAAAAGTCGTAGCAGTTCAATTTCTTGGCCCACACCATACCTAAATTTGCCTAAAATATTGAAACACATGACATGTATATATATATATTTACTTGATTACTTTTCATCAAATCACGACTTCCCGTGACTGGATACCCAATATCTGGTCAAAAAGTTGCTACTATTGTCTTTTGCGATTTCATTGATCAAAAAGGTTACGCGTACATGCTATGAATAACACACCAAGAAACGCACTTTGCATATTACGGGTCTGAATAGGCTATATAAGTGACAATTACGAGTATTTATTGAATTCAAATTCAAATAAAATACTAACTCATTCATTGACAGGTCTGCTTTGATGCATCACTATGAGCTTGTACTAACCTCGAACAATCCATTGTGGTACAGTTGGAGATCAGGTCTAGTAAAATTTAAGTTTATTTGATTTTTCATAAGTTTTTTTATAGATATTTTTATGTTTATACTATTAAGTTGTTGATAAAATTATAGGATAAATTACAACGAGCTTTTTTGAAATTCGACATAATTATAACTATTCCTTCATTACTTGAGAAATTATCGATACTCTACTGATTTAACGGACATTCGACAATTAAATCAGTCCGTTAATTTTTATTTATTTTTATGATGATTTGATCAAAATATGAATATATACTATTTTTACTTTTATATTAATTTATTATTTTTTCCGTCTTATATAAAAAATATATTCATTTATTTGAATTATTGATATATCGAATTGACGTTTTAATATATATAAGCACATTGTATCGTGTGATAGTACCATGCAAGTCAAGTGGCGATTGTCGTATAATACAAATCCTGGTGCATTACAACAACCCTCATTAAATTAAACCTACCCACACCATTCGTAACTGGTTTCACGACAGCGTCCCGCTCCCCTTTTTTTTTTCTATATTTTTTTAAATAAATAATAAAATACTTTAAAATTCATAAAAGTAATTGAAATTATTTGATTATTTTTTTTTAAGAAAAATGAGTTTGTAATATCTAAAAATAAGTATTATGATTTCATAAGCTGTTTGAAAAATAATAAAAAAATTCAAACATTTTTTTTAGTCATAACATTTTTAATCATATTGATTACAAAAACTGTCATCATAAATATCTGCAAGTTCAATAATCGTAATATTTCAAGAATTTATTTTTAAAATAAAATCTGAGTTATTATAAATTTAAAAATTATTTATAAGACAACTTTTTAAAATAAATTAAAAGTATAAAACTCGAATCTTCCCTTCATGATTCTTGTTTTGTTTATTAAGGGAGAGACTCCTACAGTAACACTATAATTGTCGATTACTTAAATGCCTCTAACTTATATTATTTCTTTGATAGATACCCATATTTCTTTAAAGTGTAAATTATATTTTACCCATTTATTGCTCTTAAATATCACATGTGCAGTGTATGTAATATTTTTTCAACAAAAAATTGATTGAGAAATATTTAATATGGCATAATAAAAATCTCGCAAAATTGAAATTGACAAGAAAACTGAAATAAAAAAATGAGGCAAGTAATTAATGAGAATTAGGGTAAAATTGGAGAGGAAGCATTGGCGATAGCCATTTTCATTGGGCAAAAACAGAAACTAATTAAATTGTCATTATTTACTATATATGTAAACGAATCTTAGTTCTGGCAGTATCTGTCAGAGAGCAGAGGCTGAGAGACCTTTGACCTAACAATAAATTCTTGGTTGTTGGGTCTCCACTTGGCCCATTTACCAGCTTGGACTGGGCCCCAGCCCACACGACCTCCCATGCACGTTTTCATCTTGGCCCCACATCACCACCACGTGGTTTGGTCATTTGTCAATTTCAATCTTTTCTTTTTCTTTTTCTTTTTTTTTTGGGGGTAATGTCCCAACACCAAAGATTACTGTCCACATATTTACTCTTCTTTCACATTCTTTTTCTTATATATAAATCCAACCCCCCCCCCCCCCCCGCCCTTTTTATGCTGTGTACATTTGTTGTTAGGTAAGTTGGTGTCCACTTTCAACCCACCAATAGTTTTGGTAATGATTGTTTGACATTGTACTCTTTAAATATGATCGTTTTAAAATAAAGTGACATGTAACTATTTTTCAAGAAATAGTATTATTTTTTAAAACGTGTTTGTATATAAAATGAAGGGTTTTACAATTATAATTATGATGAATCCCTCAAATATTAATTAGTTTAATTATATAAATATTTATTTATTTTTTATAAAATTATAAATTCATTTCATCCGAATAGAGATATCAATTTTAAATTAGAAACTATAATCTTAAACAATATAATTGCAATTTTATAAATAATAAAATATTTATATAATTAGACATAATTTTAAAAAGTGTATATGTAATTTATCTTTATAATTAAAGATTAATGATAAATAAAAAAAGGCGAAATTACACTTTTTTGTCTCATAAACTTATAGTTCTTTACTTTATAAGATTTTCAAAGTAATTGAAAAATTAAAAAGAATTGATATACCATAAAATAGAAAACTAAATGCATCATTTTTTTTTAAATTTATGGGACCATTTTAAAAGTTTTGATAAAATATAGGACTAAATATATTAAAAAAAATTCAAAATTTGTGACTAATTTATCTCATAAAATAAATAATTAAAAACATGGAAGACCTTAATTTATAGGGATTAAAAATATAATTTTAGCACATAAAAAGGGTACAAATATAGGTAGTACTAAATATTTTAGAGGGGGGGTAGTGGTGGGGCAGTGCGCAACAACAACTGGGGCTAGGGCTTCAACCGACGTAAATCCAGCTGGCATGGAAAACGACCAGACAATAAGTGGGCCCACTGGCAACGTGGCCACGTCAGCCCTGACACCAATCACAAGTGTCTTTACGCGCCATTAGCCCCCGCCCCTCCAAGTCCTACTTCCACGTGTTATGCCCCGCTTTTCCCATAAGATTTTAGTATGGGCCCCACACTTACTCTAAGTTGGTCAAGACTTTTAAATTCTTGTTATTGTTAATTAATATATAATTAAAAAGTTTGGTGGAAAGTAAATCACTTTACTAGAATCATACCAAAACTACTGTCTGCTTTACTTACTCTACGTGGTGTCTATAATTAATTTAAAATCAAAAAAAATATTTTATTATTTTAAGAATATATATTAATTGAGTAAAAATATATTAAAAATAAAAGTAAATTATAAGAAATTATTGAAAAAAAAAAGATAAGAGACGTAGAAGTTGAGAAAGTCGAGAGATGAAAATTTGATAAAAGAGAAAAAAAAGTAAAAATTAAAGATATCAAAAGGGTGCTTTTCGAATACATAAAAGTAAAATATACAACTCAAGACTTTCGTTTAAATTGAAAAATGACAAAAAGGAGAAAGTTGAGATGAGTTTTTCAATGAAAAGTACGCCAATTTAAATAAAATTCTATTAAAAAACTGAGTACTTAAAAAGGTTTTGTACAATTTACAGACCACTCACATAGTAAATATTATTTTTAGTGTAATTACAACTCTATTTATACTCTACACCAATTATGTAATAAATGAAATTTACTCATATTAATGCCGTCATTTGAGGACGGGTTCCACTTCCTTGTGCATCGAATGTACAGAACGTTATTCGCATTTGATAAGACGATTGTAGTGACAGTACATAATTGTGAAAATAAAACGTGAAAAGTACAATAAACGTCTTTGAATTTTACTAATTTCTTAGCAACACTGCACATGAAAAATCGGATATTTTTTATTTGAAATTTTATTTTATTTAACATATATACATTATGTATACAAGTATAATATCATTTATTCTATTTCAAAAAATATTTTGCGACACTTCCTATGTAATATTAAACAAAAAAAAAATACAACTAAAATCTGAATAGAAAATCTAATATTTCTGAATTAGAATACACAATTTTGTTTTATGATATTCGAAAGGTAACGGCTGAAATTTAATAGAGGATGTTTGGACTATTATAAAATGAAACATTTTGCAAATATCTACCATTAAATATTTAAATTTATATTTTAGTTTATTTAAAAAATTAATCATAATAATAATAATATTAATATTTTTAATTATATTTTATACTACATATATATATATTTGTGGGAATAAGCATTAGGTTGGTAAAAGCGTTGGATTGGAGACACGACACAAACACGGACTCAGCAGTTGTATAGTGGTCAAATCGCGTGCAGTGTTGAAGCTTTCCACCAGCAAAGTCGTCTGTGGTTTCAACCCTCCGGTTCTCTGTTCTTTCCTAATTCCTACCATTTCTATCGCGTACGTCTCTCTCTCTCTTCCTCTATATATACCGCTCCCTCTCTTAGTTTTCTTTTCTTCTTTTCGTCTCTTCCGCAATCCCTCTCCATACACGCACATATACGTACAACGCATACGTACATTTCTTCTCCACTTCTGTATACATACGCTTTCATTGTTCTCCGTGAATCTTTTTCATCTGGGTTTCTGCGTTTCTTTTTTATTTCCAAGGATCGTTGTAGTTTGAAACGGTGACGTCATCTCTCTTTATTACTAGAATCTTGTTCTTTGAGCCATGACTCTGTTCACAATGCTTTTGTCTGATTGCTGTTCGCTGACGTTTATTTTTTTGTGGTTTTTTCAGGGTTTAACCCGCATTTTGCAGGATCTTTCGCCCCGTACCATTTCTTCATACGTTTCTTCCGTCGGGCTCAAGAGAAAAATCAGGTATGGCCCTGCATTTATGCGTTTTCATGCATGTCTCAATGTAGTAGCATATGAATTTTTTTGCTGTATATCCCTCTGTCTCTCTCCCTCTATACATATAGATATATATCTATATATATATTTTATATGTGCGTGTGTGTGGTGGGGGGTCAAATTCTTGATATCTTGTTCATTGTGTTGCGATTCATCTGGTTGCTGGTTATTGCTCTGTTTGTATTAAAGAAGTTTTAGCCATTTCTTTAAATTCTTGATATCTTGCTCGCTGCTATTCTTTCTTTTCCTTTTTTCGTCGGAGTTTTCCATTTTATGATGTTTATAGTGGAAGAAGTTAAAAAATCTTTTTATGTTTCTTCGATGCCTTTGTAATGAAAAGAAAAACTGAGAGTATAACTTCTATCTTGTGTTTAGGCCCAAGATGTCCTTTTTTTAATTATTTTCTATATTTCTTGCCACAAAATTTAGGTATTATTTTCTGCTGTAATAATACGTTGCTTTCTGAAGTAGTTTCATTTTTCCTGTTTCTAGATCTTACTTATGAATTCAGTTTAATTCTAAATTTGTGGTCTTTGTTCAACTATGGTGAGTTACAGTTATTTCTGTTTTTCTCCCAACGGCAGGACATAAAGACTAAACCTTGATTCTAATTTGTCGGCCATAGAGCTGTATTAGTAATAGTCTGAGGTGATTCACTCATTTGCCTTCACCTCCAATTTTTTATGGAGTCCCTTTCAAGCTGTCGGCTGGTTGGTGCATTATATAATCAAATGAATCCAACGTTTTTGTCGATATTATTGCCAATCATCTTCTTAGTCTTGATCTACAATAAATAACTGGTTGTACAGATGTGCTAAGATATTATTCTTTAGTGCTTGAAAATAATTTTCTATAGTAGAAAGAAGGATGAGAAGAAGAAGGTCGAATGAAAAATTTCTGTCCCGAAAAATTATACTATCTGGTGGTCACAGACATTTATGTGATAGCAACTACGTTATGGGGACACCTGAATTTTCAATACCTTTCATGAATAAATTGGTTTTGTTGCATTTCTGAATTTTAATGTGCTGGGGCCATACGTTTAATGCTCCCCATGCTGCTCAGTAGGGCCATAATATGTGGCTGAGTATAGTGTTTCCTCTGTTTGATGTTGGCTAGAAAAGGATGCAATCAACCGTCGTTCTGATAAACCCTTGAATATGCACTTATAGAGTTTTAAGTGGTCAAGTTCTCGGAATTCCTAGTTATGTTCCGGCTTTCGTTGAGGCAATTTTTCTTGGTTTGAAGGGATATAGTTTGGTAGATAATGTGAGTAATTGTTTCCTTCTATTTCTCTTCCTTTCTTTGAGGTCTTTTTTCATCTTAATTGGTTATGGCATCATTAACTCGTCTGCTGGTGTGATATTGCCAATCTGCCGAACTATGTTGAACAGAAATTGGTGGTTGTGTTGTGCTTATCTTTTTATCTCAAAAATCTTCTTAACTTTTCTGATTTCGTCTTCTTGGTTACTTCAAATGTCAACCATCTACTGCTGAACAACTCTTGCCAGTTGTCAGCAATCTCTAATATACACCCTTCAGTTTGATATAAGAGATATCATGCAAATCTAAGTTCATCCTAATAGCTGAGCTAGGAACGTTCAAGTTTGAGTAGGTTTTTTTGTATATTCTGTTCTAAGTATCTTTTAGTTACTTTCTATACATAAATAGATCTTCGATTTTTCACTTAGCTTCCCTCTTCCGTGACATACATGTATTCCCACTCTCTGGCATGGACCTTGAACTTGCATAGTTATTTTTCTGATTTCTAGGGGAGCAAACCTTTAACGCAAAAAGATTTATTATGACTGATGGGATCTTTCTTGAAATCCTGCAGTTACTTCAATCGCCTGAGACGAGACATTTGGTCACAACCTACAAAGTAAGAGAGATGCTCTTTTCAGATTTGAGTGGCGGCACTATAACTGTTCTGGCTTTTAACTTTGCTTCCATTTATTAACATTTGGTGTGGTTATTATGCATCAGATGTCTTCTGCTTGATGGACTGCTTTCCCTGCAGCAGTGATAAATACGCTCTGAAGAAGTGGTTTTTTATTGACAAAAGGGTTGGTTAAATCGAGTGAAAGATTTTAGAGCAAAAAGAAGCTTAGCATCTGACTTCTAGCTGACACGTTAATTGAGTTGTATATTTGAACCCGAAATCTGGATATAATGGACCTAAAATCAAATCATACGTCACCTGTTCTTGCTGATGCTGCTCCAATGAATAACACAAGATTAGGCATTCACTCGGCTCTGCTGCCGTACCCTCACAGTGGCTCTCCTTTTTCTCCCTCTCTCTTACTAACTATACCAAGGAGAAGGCCTGGTATTCTTGATGATGTTAGGTCCAGCCTGTTTGATGCTATGAAATCATCATCCCCCACTCATGAGAAATTTGCAAAAGAGTCGAGCTCTGAGACAACTCTAGGTGATAGCAATATTGCTTACTGCAACTGGATGGTATTATTCTCATGCTCTTCTGAACTCCTTCAAGATTTATTCTATCATAAAATGAGTATTCAAATTCATGTTTTATTCTGCAGCTCAAGTACCCATCTGCGCTTGCATCTTTTGATCAAATAGCAAATAGTGCAAATGGAAAGAGAATAGCTTTGTTCTTGGATTATGATGGAACTTTATCCCCAATAGTGGACAACCCTGATCATGCCTTCATGTCAAATGCTGTGAGAATCTATTCATATAACCTTTTAGGCGATAGTGAATATTAGTACTAATATAAGGCCTTTTCCTATTCTCGTCCTCTCAATTCTGAACCTGGATCATTTGTTTCCAGATGCGTGCTGCTGTGAGCAATGTGGCCAAGTATTTCCCCACAGCTATAATTAGTGGAAGAAGCCGTGACAAGGTGATTGGCTGGCTTCCGATCGACTCTTATTGTGTTAATATCGTGTTGTATATGTGTTATTTATGGAGACTGAGTATATGGCCTCTTTTTCATTTTTTTTTCATGTCGTTTGTTCAGGTTTACGAGTTTGTAGGGCTAACCGAACTTTACTATGCTGGAAGTCATGGAATGGACATCATGGGACCTGTTCGGCCCTCTTCCAGTGATCACAAGAACTGTGTCAGGTCGACTGACAAGCAGGTAGCAATACTAGAAATCTTTATCAATTTTTATGTTCTCAAGCTATTTTCGATTAATTATGGATCTAATATTTACGAAGTTACTTGCGGGGTATACAGGGCAAGGAAGTTAATTTATTCCAGCCTGCTAGTGAATTCTTACCCATGATCAATGAGGTACTTAACTGTCTTTTTCTATTCAGTAAAATGCATCATTTCAGGAAATCTTATTCATTCAGATACATGACAACGTCTAGTGTTATGCTTAAACCAGGTTTTCAGATCTCTTGTTGAGATTACAAAAGATATAGTTGGTGCAAAGGTTGAGAACAACAAGTTCTGCGTTTCTGTACACTACCGAAACGTGGATGAGAAGGTAATGCTCACGTCCGGTTTCTTGCTCTTGGGTATTAAATCGAGTCCTCTTGAAAATAATGCTTTCGGACTGACGACCAATGCACCCTTTTTGTGGGTTGGCTTAAATATTTACAGAGTTGGACAACAGTCGGCCAATCTGTTGAAAGAATTTTGAAAGAGTATCCCCGTTTGCGACTGACACATGGTCGGAAGGTGTTACTTCCAAGAACATTTCACTTGCATATTTTGATTTCGAAATGCCTGCTTTTGGCTTGTTCTATTTATACTTCTATTTACTCAACTTTACCGATTCAGGTGTTAGAAGTCCGACCGGTTCTCAACTGGGACAAGGGTAAAGCTGTAGAATTTCTACTAGAATCACTTGGTGAGTAGAAACAACTACTTATTGTTCTAGTGCATGCTTTCCTCTGATACTATCTACTGAAATTTAATGTTACATGATATTATAGGGTTAACAAACTGCGATGATGTTCTTCCGATATACGTTGGAGACGATCGCACTGATGAAGATGCATTCAAGGTAGTCTTGAACTTCATGAAGATCTCTCATTTCCCATTATTTACTAACAATTAAAATGAGAGAATCTCAACTAAAATCACATGCTACAGGTCTTGAGAGAGGGTAATAGTGGTTACGGTATTATAGTCTCTTCTGTGCCCAAGGAAAGCAGCGCATTTTACTCTCTCAGAGATCCTTCCGAGGTACTACTTCTTTTCCAGTCTCTACAAACTTATCACGGCACTTTTGAAACTACTTAGACATTATAATCTAAAGACTGTAAAAGAACATCATGCGTCTGTGTATGAGGTTGTAATAACTTCGCCTCACATGCAGGTCATGGAGTTCCTCAAGACCTTAGTGATGTGGAAGCAGAAAAACACGCTATGACTATCTTGACATAGGAACAATGCGTACGCTTTGAAGATACATATATGATACGACAAAATATATCTTTTTTTTCCCTTTCTTTTTACGTTATAAGATCTGCATGGGGTTGGGAGCGGAGGTGCCTAATCAAAGCTTCACGAAGCAGCGACCAGTAGTTACGTTTCTCGTTGCTCGGAGCTAATTGTGAATTCTTTCTTCTCTTCTTCACTTGGGAGCACCAAGGAAGCCCTCAAACCCCATAGTGTTCTCTCACCAACATTGATTGTTCCTTGTAAATCTCCCCAAGGGAGGGTATATGAGGGTTCATTTGTTGATTTTTTTTGTTTGAACATTTCAACTTTGATTTGTCTTAGGTTATTGTTGTACTTGAGAGCACTAGAATCCATTCAAAGGATATGTGTATGTTAGTGTTATGACCATCTTGTTTGTTATAACGTTGGAACCGTAGAAATTTCAAGATGATCGTATCCTTGTATGTTTCTTCTTATATTTTTTAAAATACAGCAATTTAATTTCTTGTATTTTTTAAAATTAAGTATTTTACCTCCATGTTTAGGATTGAGTTTTTCGTTCCAAATTATAAAAAAAAAAAAACATCATTTATATTATTTAAGGAAAAAAACTAATACATATAGTGTAAGTAACATAAAGAATGTAAAAAGATTTAAAATAGAAAATATAATCACAAAGCGTGGATTCAGACAATCGTGCCGATCTGAAATTATTAACTTGCGCACATTAATAATAATTGTTTCACATGTTATGAATAGGCAGAGTAGCGAAACTACGATTAATTGATTGAGAAATACATACGTATAATAATTGTGACACTAACATTTCAATCGATCGATAAATATATTTCAAGTCCAAAGCTAAGCCAAACACGTACTACATGATTTCAACTCACCATTGTAATCATTATATAATCCAAAATAGCAATTATTTAAAAAAAAAAAATTCAATCATAGAGAGTCATCTTTATTTTTGGAATAATCAAAATTCAAATGTATATAATTATTTAAGGCTATATTTCAAATTCATAAGTTTTTGTGATTACAACATTATTATTTTTTAGCAACAAATATCAATATAAAATTATCATATAACTGATAAAGATGGAGGAATTTAAATATGAGGATGGGTCTTTGCAACAATTAATTAGCAAAAGATATGATTAGCTATAATTTTTGACTTTATTATTTGGGGGATGATTTTACGCCACAACTTTTTAATCAATCGGGCCAGTCCATGTGTTAGGTAAAATTTGTCGACTTTTCCTTTTTTATGTATCCCTTCGATTTATCAACTGAATATGGATCGAATTAAAAATTTTAATTTGTATTGTATACCGAATCAATAATTTTAAATTTATTTTTTCTTAAAAATTTGATTAGTTCGGTACAACACCAATTGGATCGAATTGGATTAAATTTATCGAATTAAATCAGTTATTTCAATTGAATATTTTCTATTTTTACATTCCAAAATATCGATTTGATTTATGGAGATGAACACCTCTAAATTTGCATTGAGCTTTTGCATCTAATGTGGACTATACTTAGATTATGATTAAATGCCCTAGGTATAATGCAATGACCAAACGTTGTAAGAATTTGCGTATATTTTACTCGAGTTGGTTTGTTCCAAATGTTACTAATATATGCATTATTACCAATATTTTTTTTAAGTCAAAGTGACGAACTATTATTTTTTGAATAAATCAACTACAATCATTAATATAAAAAAATTATATCTAACAACTATAATAATTATATACTAATTATTAATATCAAATAATTATTATTAAAATAAAATAACATCCCATACATTGGTGAGAACTCAACGCATGACGTTACTGCTCAAAAAGCTTTCTTGGGGGTGGAAATGAATAAGATATGGAAACGTGGGAGGAGTTAGTTATAATTTAATGTGAAAAATGACCGCGTCACATGCCTCACGTGAGAGATAGTTGGAGATTGCTCGCCACGTGACCGACTTAAACTACCACGTACTTCATAGTTTTTACTACGCTTTTTTTTTTTAATTTAATGCCCGTCCTAAAATAAAGACAGATATTTAAAAATTGTATGGTAAAAAAAGTGTATCAAATATTTTTATTTTATATTAAAATCAAATTCAGGAGTGCATTATAAAATATGTGTTAAAATTGGTATGACGATAGTAAAAAAGAATTCACTCTCCTATTTTGTACACATGTGTAGTAGCTCCTCATTTCTTGTATAGAAATAATAATTACATAATTATATATTAACTAAATAATATATCAATTTGATTATTATATTAATATAATATAAAAATATTATAATAAAAATTCACGTAAAATGAGACAAGTCTAAAATTGCTTATCAATTATTTGATGCAAAATGTAGCAAAAGAAGGTGGTCCTTTTGATGTGTTCAGAATTGTCAAATCAAAGGTGAAGGGGAGTTGATGTCTCAAAGGAAAAACAAACACTGTGAGTTGTACTCATGTAAATGTAAATATATTTTTATTTTAAAAATGCCCATCAATATATCTACTTATTTCACATATTTACAAATAATTTTAATATTTATTTAACAATGAGTTCATTCCATCAGCCTCGTTAGGTATTCATTCAATTTTTATGATGAACTAATTAAAATTTCTTTTTGAATTATGAATTATATATATTTTTTTAAAAGTAAAATATTTTTACGGAAAATATACCGTATGAATTATTTTTTCCCCCTTTTTCTCAAACGTTCTTTTTTTCTAAATCCAACGAAGTTATAGTAATATTCACATCACTATTATGGGCTATACAATTGATTTTCCTTTGAAGAAAATTTTTACAACTTTTTAAATAATTAGAACTATTAAGTAATTATATTAAATTTTAAAAAAAAATAGTCTAAGTTTAGAAGTGTAGTTGTTTTAGGGGTAGGTAGGTAGAATCACTGGAACATTAACACATGTTTGAGGGTGTAATGTTTGCAGCAGTAGTTTGGTATTTAGATGACCTAATGGAGTGTTGGGTACGTGTCTATGCTGATGGTGTAGCTCTTGTCCAAATATTTTTGGTTGGTTTCGGACAAATATTATAAGTCAAATAATGAAGCAATTCTCCATAAACAATTGGGTTTTTTTTTTATCAATAATTATGAAATTCATAATAATTTTTTCAGTGAAAATTGTGAGATGCCATCAGAGGTTGTATTCAGTATATGCACAATTAATTTTTGTATAAGATATTTTTTAAAATAAATAAATGACGCAGATTTTATACATGTAATCGAGTATAAGGTATGGTATCATTTTTAATTTTTAGTTTTTTTTAATTTACCAAAAATATTGAATAATTCGACGTTATCTATAGTATTAATTAAGAGGAATAGGTTTAGAAAAATTAATTTGGTAAGCAATAAATAAATAAATAGATAAAAATACCCTTATTCTTTTCTTCGGAAGTCTATCCAATAGACCTACAAATGTAATTTCAATTAGAAGCTAATTTCTACCAACGTATATAATTCTATTAATTACAATTTTTTAGTTATTTCTACATAATTTTAAGGATAGATTTGATATAATTATATGTGAATCCCATGTAATTTGAAAAATTACATCTAATACCCTTAATATCTGTTTTTGTCTAACAAATAAATCATACATTAGTCAAAATTCATTAAATTTACTGATATTAACAAAAAAGTTGAATAAAATGATTGACGTATTACTATTCTTGCAGGTCAAATATTTTTTCTTTTAAAATCAAATTATCCTATTTGTTAGACTGAAACTAAAATCAAGAATGTTAAATGTAATTTATCAAATCATAAAAGGTCAATGTGTAATTAAACTAAACTCTAGGGGTGGAAGGTGGAACTATCCCTAATTTTATTATTGAATCTATTAAGAAAACATATTTTGCTTATTAATTTTTCTTTTATGAATATATGATTATAATCAAAAACATAAAAATATTATTATTTTTTATTTACACACGCATCATCGTATTAATTGCTCTAATTAATCCAAATCACTTGATAAAGAAAAATGGACAAATCTCCGGTCATTTTTATTGCAGACGTGTCTGTATCTCCTACCGATCCTTTCTAATATAAAATTAAAATTAAAAAATAATTCATTATAGCAATAATAATATTATTTATAACTCACGATTTATTTATGTAAACAGAAAATTCCAAGTCACACACACACTTATCCAATCATGTGCTTCTGCTACTATATATATATACATCAAACTGAACTTGCATTGAACTCCCTCCAACCACCACCACCACCACCACCACCTGATGGCGACCGCCTCCTCCGCCTCACCACCGCATGACCTCGAAAGCGCCACCTCCTACTCCCCCATCCCCGGCGACCCTCCAGCGGAGGCGCAGCCAAGGACCAAGAAGCTCCTCGCCACCATTTTGTTTACATGTTTCTTTCTGCTGTCCTTGATTCTTCTGATCATCAAGCAAGAACCCGACCCTCAACCTAAACTCAATGAAGACAGCTATCAAAGCCCTTCAACTCCCACTTATTCTTTCTCTCCGGCGAGACCTCTGGCTGAGCCGCCGTCAAGAGGGGTGGAGCAAGGGGTGTCGGAGAAGGCTTTCCGGCGAGTCAGTGGCGGGAATTTAAGCTTCGCTTGGACCAATGTCATGCTGTCGTGGCAGAAGACGGCTTACCATTTTCAACCTGAGAAGAATTGGATGAACGGTAAATATCGAAAATTACTTTTTAATTAATTTTCTTGTAATTATATATATATATATCCACGTAAAATATTTCTGATTTTTTTTTTCTGGGTCTTATTACATTGATGTCTGGGGCTGACCGGCTGGTTTTGCTGAACAGATCCTGATGGTAAGTGGTTCAAATCTCAACTCATTTTCGTGTTTAATTTTCTTGAAAATGGGGTAATATTAATTAATTAATTAATTACAGCAAGTCAAACATCCATTTCCTGAAACTGCTAAAAGATATATGTGTAGTAAAAGCGCATATGAGAAATTTCCAGGTTTTTCCATTATGCTATTTTATTTTTAATTTAATAAAACAGTAGAAGTATATATATATATATATATGTATATAGAGAGAGAGTATACGTATACATATAGAGAGAGAGGGGGGTTTTCATTGCAATTTTGGTTATGTAATTAGAAGTATTTGGCATTTTAATTTTTTAAAAAATAAAACTTGTGATTTGGTCTTTTAATTTTGTAAATTTCACAATTTGAGAATATATTTTAGCAAAAATTCTAAATCTCTCTGAAATTAGCTGGTGTACGTCATCTACCAATTTAAATTTGAGGATACATATATATATATATGACTTATAAGTATTCTTTCCAGCAAAATACATCCTTTAAATTGCAAAATTTATAAAAATAATGGATTAAATTGAAATTTCATGTTTTTTAAGCATAAAAACACTAAACACTTATGATTACGTGATCAAAATTACGGTAAAAATTATATATATATATATATATAATATGCAGCAAGTCATATTTGAGAGCAATAATTGGAGCTATAATTATTAGTGATGGAGCAATGATATAAGGGGCCAAGATTATTGGGAGGTATAGATGAGATCCACGTTAGAGTTATCCACTCCATCGCCCATTCCCCTCGTGCCTCTGTCAAATCTTGTCTCTCCATCATTCATCAATCTGCTTCTTGGAATTTCAATTGGTCCAACTTTGATTTTTAACTATTAGATTATCATATAGTAATATTTAAACTAAAATTGGAATATTTTTATACATGGTATTTTACTTGATTAACTATTTAATTATATATGAATTGTGGTAATTTATGTATCATATTTGCTGAAACATTACACGTAAAATTTTGGAGTTATCATTGATAACTAGTGTTCAATTATAAAAGAAGTTCCAAGACATAAAAATTTGCACTTTTATTTTTTCCGGACAACGTTTCATGTTTCCTGATCAGTTGAAAATATTTAATGTGATTTATGACAAATTTCAAATAAAAATTTTGTATAATTTTGTGCTATAACCATTAAAGTAGTTTTAGTTGAAATGCTGAAATGTCAAGATAGAATTATAATTACAACTACACCATTGAAAAAAAAGGTTTCAGCCCGCCTTTCTAGAAGTAACGAAATTATTCGGCACACATGATTAGAGGAGAAAATGTCATAATTAGTACTCTCAGAACGAACGATCATGATTAAGGTAATGTTTAATTAAAATTATCATTAACTATATATATGTTTTATTTATAATTGAATATCATAGCTATATGGACAAATATTCACATAAAGAACACTGAACATTCTTAATTTCAGACATTAGTTTAATGAGGTTGGCGGCGATCGAGACAATGGTAATGTTTGATTGATTTGAACACAGGACTAGTAAAAAAATTGGCAGAAGTGTCTTTATGTTGAATGTGAGATTAGGTACGGCAGGAATGGAATTACGTGTTTGATTTGATGTTGGTCTGTTGATTTCTGTATAATCATCTTCACTTAGCGTCTTTGACCTGCACGTTATTTGTCCCTTCAATTTGATTAGGTGAATCTAAACTGTGGCCTTGACATAATTTTAACAACACTCTGGATCTTTTATTACACATTGTTGTTACAACAATGAGTGTTTGATACGTGGTGTTATATTTTTTAAATTAAAAATATAATTAAATTGAAATTAAAATGGTATGCAATACACACGTGGATATAGCGTGTGTGATAAGAATGTCTGATTTTGTACTTCTTGAGGGAGTTATTTATGTGGAAATTAAGTTCGCTTTCTAGACACGAACTTTTTTGTCTTGGAATTTGTTAGGTAAATTTAAATTATTGAGGACATATGAAGAACTTGGATTTGAGGGAATGATTTAAATTAAATATTTCAAATGTTAAAAAATATAATTCAAAATGAAAATTTAATGCTTCAGATCCTTTATAGCATGAAATAATCCAAACAAGTTGGATGGATTAATATTATGGATTTGATCTCTAAATCCATTAAATGGAACACAATATAAGAGAATTATATTATATCTGGAACATGATATGATATTTTCAAATGGATGTTCATCTATTTGAAATTGTAATTTGAATTTGATTCGATATAGAATTTCACAATATTGATCACACTAAAAGTGATAGTTGAGGATGTTGGTTCAACTGCTAGGAACATACTACTTTCTATTAGAATGTTGTGTTCGATTTTTCTAATGATGTAAGGACTGTATTGATAAAGACTATGTAAGTATCCTTGTAAGTGATATATAATGTCCTATCTAGTAGGTGTGACGAGAAGTGAACCCATTAAGTTTATTTTATTTTTAATAAAAAAATGAAGTTTTGAGTTAGCATTTTGATCACCACATGAACCCTTAGATGTGTAGCAATCATGACAAGATGTGTTAGCAGATTTTCATGTGAATGAAAATGACAAATACCAAATGTAACAAATTGTGCATGTCTAAAAATCAGGTCCATTATACTACAATGGATGGTACCACTTGTTCTATCAATACAATCCAGATTCAGCTGTTTGGGGCAATATTACATGGGGCCATGCTGTATCAAGGGACCTGATCCACTGGCTCCACCTCCCCTACGCCATGGTGCCTGATCAATGGTATGATATCAATGGAGTGTGGACCGGGTCCGCGACAATCCTCCCTGATGGTCGGATCATTATGTTGTACACCGGAGACACCTACGATGTTGTGCAGGTGCAGTGTCTAGCATACCCCGCCAACTTATCGGATCCCCTCCTTCTTGAATGGGTCAAGGACCCGAATAACCCGGTCTTGGTACCTCCACCCGGCATTGGCCTTAAGGACTTCAGGGACCCGACGACCGCTTGGCTGAGTCCAGATGGTGACAAATGGCGTATAACAATTGGTTCGAAGGTCGACAAAACGGGTATATCACTTGTTTACGAAACCAAGGACTTTATAAAGTATGAGTTGTTGGACGGGTACTTGCATCAAGTCCCGGGTACGGGTATGTGGGAGTGTATTGACTTTTATCCGGTTTCTTTGACGGAGGAAAATGGGCTGGACACTTCTGCAAATGGGCCGGGTATTAAGCATGTCTTGAAAGCAAGTTTAGACGATGATAAGAACGATTATTATGCTCTTGGAACCTATGACCCGATCAAGAACAAGTGGACCCCTGATGACCCGGATTTGGATGTGGGAATCGGGTTGAGGTATGATTATGGAAAATACTATGCATCAAAGACATTTTATGACCAGAATAAGCAAAGGAGAATCTTGTGGGGTTGGATTAGAGAAACTGATGCTGAAGAACTTGATCTCTTGAAAGGATGGGCTTGTGTTCAGGTACAATTCATCCCTACTCATTTTTCCTTTTTGCCCCTCAACTTTTTGATAATTCAACCTTTTGATTGTAATATCTCAAGATTGACGAGCCTCACGACCTACTAAGATATCTGTCCCTGTATAATATGGACAAGGCAAAAAGCTTGGTGTTCAAAGATTTAGTACTTGCATGAATATTTTTTGGTAAGACTGATCATCTCTGCATAGCATTAATTAATCATAGTGACCGCTTTCACACAGTCTATACCTAGGACAGTCGTGTTCGACCAAAAGACAGGCAGCAACATACTTCAATGGCCAGTCGAGGAAGTCGAGAGCTTGAGATCAGACAGTTTTGAGTTTAATGATGTGAGGCTTGGACCAGGATCAGTTGTACCACTAGCGGTCGACTCAGCATCAGAGGTTTGTCTAATGGTCCAAAAATGTACATGATCAGAGTTTTGCTTTCTTAACCATTTGGATTCATAGAGGAGCTGTTTTGAGTGTGTTGCAGCTAGACATAGTTGCCTCATTCGAAGTTCATAAAGAGACAGTTGATGAGGCGACTGCTGAGGCAGATACCGGTTACGACTGTCCTACCAGTGGTGGTGCTGCTAATAGGGGAATCTTAGGACCGTTCGGCATTGTTGTTCTTGCCGACGACACGCTGTCTGAGCTTACTCCCATCTACTTCTACATTGCAAAAGGGACTAATGGCAAGGCCGTCACTCATTTTTGTGCCGATGAGTTGAGGTTAATTTCTTTCATTTGCTCAGTATTTAGTATAATCAGTGCTACACTCATTAATAATCATTAATTATCTATAACCGGTATCGGTGTAATCAACCCTTCTTACATTTTCTTTACATCTAAACTGGCAATCCCAATTCCCATGTTTGAATTGTTGTTCCAACTTCCGAGGCTTGTCAATCATGGTTGCATCAGCAACCAGTGTTCTTGTCTATATGAAACTTGTGACCAAAAATCATTTGTAACAACATGTACATTGGATCATTGTAGGTCGTCCAAAGCTGCCGATGTTGACAAAATAGTTTACGGCAGCAAAGTCCCCCTGCTGCAACATGAAAAGCTATCTATCAGATCACTGGTACGTCTCCTTCTATTCCTCCGAAAACCACCTCGACATTACATGCATCATCAAGTTGTTCACCTTAATCACTACGATACATAAGTAAACGTAAGATTTTCAGGTCGATCACTCCATCGTCGAGAGCTTTGCTCAAGGAGGAAGAACAGTAATCACGTCACGAGTTTACCCCACGAAGGCCATCGGCCGTGCAGCACGAGTGTTCTTGTTCAACAACGCCACGGGACTCAGTGTGACTGCTTCGGTCAAGATATGGAAAATGGACTCTGCCGATATCCGACCCTTCCCCTTTGATCAGCTGTGATGAACTCCAATTTTCGGATATGATTCCTTCATTCTTGGCATCAAATTGTTGCATATTTAAGGCCCACTACGAGCGTTCATTTGTTTTATTTTTATTATTCGAGGGTTTATATATAATATAGTTGAGCTGTAATAAAAGTTTTGGCGAACCCTTCAGATGAGATGAGGTTGTGGTGTAGTAACTTTGTACATGTTCTTGAAATAAAATTACCTTAATTTGGTAGAATTTTTGTTTTAAAGAGGTAACATCTTTCCCTGAATTACGGATGAGTGCTTCGTGTTATGATTAAAAGAAGTGGAAAATGTTGTATTTAAGTCTTTGTGTTGCCGGACCCAAGAAAGATCCATATCTTTACCAAAAAAGAAAAAAAGAAAAAATCTAAAAGGAAAGGAGAACAATGTGTGGGAATGGGATTCTTTTCTTTCAAATTAAGTTGCAATATCAAGATATGTTAGAAGCTATGATGCATGAATACAAATAAAACACAAATATGAAAAACTTTTAAAAATTTAAGCTACGATATTATTTTTGATCTCATAACTTAGACATTATCTACTTTTGATTTTAATAATTATAAAAATATGACTTTAAGAATAATATAATATATTTTGTCCCACCTATAGTTTAATTGTTAAATAATTGACGGGAATGACCATGTGAGACTCACATGACTGTTACGTGCGCGTTTTAGAAGGAAAAGATGCACGTGCCTCTCACAGAAATTTATCATTTTTGTCCCATAACGTAGTATTTGTTGACTTTTGATCCCAATAATTACGATATTCTCACTTTAAGAATAATAACTTGGAATATTTGTCACTTTTCGTCTTATTATTGAATATTTGATGGAGTGACCGCGTGATACTCACATGGCCATTAAGTTGGGACGTATTAGAGAAAATTCTGACATATAAGAGACATATGCTTTGTATTTAGAGGATTTGTAACTACAACTTTTGACAAGAAAAGAGAAATAACAAAATTAGAGTTGTCATCCTTTAAATTCTTTCAAACTCGAAAAAAAGTTGAGATTTTTAGACTAAAAATATGATTCCCACAAATAATTAAATTATTGCAAAACCAAGTACTACATATTACCATGGTAAGAAAGTTAAAATTTGAGAGCATTGGATCCACAAAAATCAAATTCTTGTTTCTTGAGCAACAAAATCCGAAAATTCAGAGGGTGGGTGGGTGGCGTTATGACCGTTAAAACTCGTAAATTAGTTAGCATGAGTGTGTGTCTGCCCAATTGCTTTTCTCTTTATTGAGATGACAAAAATAATGTATTAACTTGAATTCTTCTTTTTCTGCCACAATTTTCGATTGGTTGTCTGTTTTTGAGATTTGATTATTGTTTCCGAGGATTTCTGTCTCCGCTCTGTTTTTTGTCTTTTTAAGCAATATTAATAATTAATAAATCAAAAGGAAAAGGAATCCCAGATTGCAAATCCTCCTCTATACATTCCTTTTGTTCGAACACGTCACTGTTTCACTGAGGTTGTGATTGGATTTGGATGGATGTAGTTATTTTTCTCTTTTTCTTTTCTTTTTTTAATAATTATATCATTCTTTTTTAAAATTTAATTTTTTAATCAAAATTCACATAATTCACTTACAATAATAATATAAAATATGGAATAAAAAATTATATTCCCCTCCAATTGATTTATTCAAACTTATTACATGTTAAATAAATCTTTTCTGATCAAACTACTCTTATACATCTTCACACGCACTATTATATTTGAGGAATTACATTTAACCCTTATGAGGATAGTTTGATCAGAAAAGGTCTGTTTGGCCTGCAATAAATCAGTGGTAAGTCAATCAGAAATAAATATGAATTTTGATTCAATTTTTTACTAATATAATCAAATTCTATAAATCGTCTGATCAATATACGTCATTATCAGCATCAATATTAAGTATTTGTGACTAACCAAGAACTCCTGTTACAGACTTACAGTAAACCAATAACTACTATTAAAATAGACTAATTAATATCCCCACATATTAATGGGACTCGAACATATCATAAGGTTTCAACTTCGCAGATTAAGTTAGACATCGTTGACAGATATAATCTTTTATTGAAAATTTATTTTGGCAAAAAATTAAAAAAAAATTACAAAATATATATAAATTTTGAAAATAGAGAGATGAGGAAGCAAAGCATGAAATTACTTGGAAAGTACTTCAATGTTTTAATTTTCCGCATCTTTTCACATTCATCTTCATCGGCTTTCACAACTCCACATTACACACAAATTGCTGCTCCGTCAAGGAACCTTTTCAAAATTCAACTTCTAATTACTCTTTTTTCCTTTCTAATTTCTTTTTTTTTGTTAATTATATAATAATATTTCAAATTAGACGCGCGAAAAGCAGCGTTTCAAGCTCGCCTATATATATTAAACGACAAAAAATTATTTATAAACATTAATCGAATTTATAAACAAGCTCCCAACTATAATTAATATGGAACTTGTGCAAACATCAAAATCAAATAGTGAGAAACTAATGATTGTTTTACATGTGTGAGATGATGATATGATTACACCTACTAATGTTTGTTAAATGACATTTCATTCAATTCTAAATCACGGCTATAATCACGTCCCCATTCTAATTATATTCACCCATTTAAATTTTATTTGTTTTCACCAAAATCCATGTGATCTTTTGTTTATTGGTGGGTATTTTTTCTGTTATTATTTATTTATTCATTTCTTTCTTTCTTTTTTTCCCGGGCATGATGATGTCCGAAAATTTGACTACTTTATCTCATCATTTTGTCTAAATATTGGGAGTTGGGTAGCGACCTACCTACATTGTACATTGTTTGGTCACATATGATAATGTTTATTATTTTTTTTTTATTTTTTATGTTTTAATTTAATAATTCACAAATTCATGTGAATTATGCTGTCAATATGAATAGCATGGAATCACCCCTCTCCCTAAATATAGAAACGAGTGTAAAACGTAACAACAAATGAAGTATGAGGTACTTTGATGTTGTCAAAGCATGCTTAGGAATATGATGAACGGTTCTCCTTGCACCTGACTGATTAAATGAGATGACTTACAACACAAACAGTCAACACACTCGACGTTATTAGAAAAATTGAGAGGTGCATCATCTAAAAAGTCCCGATAGTCGAGTTAGGGCTAAACTCGAGAGAACGTAATTGATGAAATTGAAATGAGTTTTAAACAACAACCAGACTTGTGATTGATGTATTTAAAGATAAAGCATCTTAATTAAATGTATTGAGGTTTATCCAACGCTATAATCTAATGAAATCATAATAATAATAATAATAATAATAATTATATTATTATTAAATAAATTATCATATCTTCATTAATAGAAAATATTTCCATCAATGTTTAATTATTTTAAAAGATGCAATTTATTCTCTGTATTTTTTTTTATTCTGTATGGATTTATTATATTAATACAGTATACTCACTCGTGCTTTTTAAAAGAAAAAGAAAGAGAAATGAAAGGAAAAAAAACTAAATATATTGGGGAATACGGCATTATTCAATTAAGTATAAGATTAAGACCTCACAATTATAAAATTGTGAGTCTGATCCTATAAATATGAATGTATGCCTCTTTTTATAATAGTCTGTTGTCTATTTGTCTCGTTCAAACGTATTAATCTATTTAAATTATTAATATATTAAATTAATATTTTATATTTAAATATATTAAATAATATAATAAATAGGTGTTTAATAAAAAAAAATAGACATACAAGCTTGGCGTTTAGGGAGGCAAGGGAAGTAGAGGAATTAAATGTCAACTGTGGGAAATTGGTGGGTGGGGACATAGCAAATATGGAAGTGGATAACCTTTCCTGGAGTTATGTGGGCCCGCATAACGAGAAGTGGGGCCCACGGAATTCCAAATGTGAAAGCGTTGCAGAAATTCTGGACGTTAAATGGGCGGGAGGGGGGACTGGCTACAGCCGGTTGCCTTTTCCAATTAAAATAATAATTAAAAAAAGTACATCTCTCTTAATTACTTTTTAAGTTTTGCATTTAAGATATAGAAACGTATCTCTCGAGTTTGATTAAAAATAACCGAATCAAGAATTTTATGCTACTCCAATATTGCAATTTCTTCAAATATTTTAGAAATCTATCTCTTTTTTTATTAGGAGATTTAGCAATCAATAATATAGAATTTCGGTAATCTTAAGTGAGATCTATAATATTATTTAAGTTGAACATTGATGAATTTAATACTTTCTTTAACTATAAATTTACTAAATCATGAATACCTTTTTTTTGTGTATAAGAAAATGTCTATTTTGAGTATAGTTTTGCATAATACAAAGAAAAATATTAATGGTGTGTTGACATTTTCATTATTTTTATTGTATGAAATATACTAGTGAAATAAAGATATCATAATTGTTTTTTATATTACCTTCATTTTTTTTTTATAATATTTCAAGCGTACACATCAGACAAGAACGTATTTAAACATGATATTTTTTAAAAATAGGTGCAACAATAATGTCGATACAAGAATTTGTATGCACACAATGAACACTTACTCATATTCCCAAGAAGATGTGCAAGGGTGGGATGATTCATATAAGAGACAATATGTTGCACTGCTAAGAAAAATTGCACCCACATTTTTGGACCAGCCTGCAATCCTATACTCTCATGTAGTAAGTAGTTGTCTTGGGTAAGACAAAACCAATTGCCTGTACATGATCCTCACACGCCTGAGTGAACTATCTCTTGTTAGCATGCATCTAATCACCAAGACTTGGCTTGCCTTCCGATTGTGTATGTGGACTGTTAGGCCCATCTCGTACGTATTGTTTATGGTCTGCTGAGGAATTTCGCACATTTATACTGTCTGCAAGTATCGTCTACCTCACATTGGCCCCAACATCATCCATGTGTGCACATCATGTGCATACATCTATTTTTTCCTATAATATCTTGAACATTTACATACAATGTTGTCGAGACAATAACTAACAGTTCCCACACAATGGCAAAAATTGATAAATGACGCCCATCTTGCACCTAAGACTTGCATGTCCACCCATTGTGAAATTATGTAATGCATAGTCGTATGACGTATCTCAATCAGTCGATATTTCTGAATTACTATGTTAAATACTACTTACAGCTTTGGTAATGATACTTAACACTCCATCACACAATGTAAAACCCAATATTGCCGAAGCGCACAAGCCTACCGCACCAAACATGATGACATCTCAAGGCAGGTAACATAGGGCCTATGCGAAAATTTGGTCCCTAATGGCTAATACCATCATATTTATAGAAAGAAACAATTCATTTTGAAAATGATGTAATGATTTTGATAATCCTGTGAGTAAGCAATTCAAAATAAAATTAAGAGGGTATTTGGTCAAGTTTATAAAAATTTTAAAATATTTTATGAAATGTTTGAAAGTTTATAAAATATTGGAACAATATTAATTTGATAAATTGTTTTAGATAAAAGTTTACGAAATAAAAAAGATATTATGAGATTATAATTCTTTTAATTTTTTAAAAGTTCTAATTTAATCTTTAAGCCTTTACAAACTTCTTCACTCACCATATTACATAATTATCATTAGCTTAGTAACATTTTACAAGTTCAACAGTTATTTTTTTTTATCAGATATTCTAAAAAAAGATAAAAACATTGCGAAAATATTTAAAACGTCAAATAAAATATAAATACTTATAAAATATTTAAATGAATTTAATAAAATCTCTCTAAGTCATTTTTCGCGGAATTGAATCCTTTAATTAAGTGGTTTTATGGTAATTAGTTTCTTTTTTTTTGGTAATTGTTTATGGTAGTTAGTTACATTATGCAAAGATTCATTTCTGACAAAAAGCTCAACCGGCTCAACAAGTAACCGGTAAAGTAACGCACATCACGCCACACATTTCCATAACAGAGTGTAGAGAAGTTCAAAAAGGCAGCAATGCATTTAGGGCGAAACTGAAAACAGAGCACAGCGCAGAGCAGAGCCGCTTGTATCCTCTCCTCATTTCCTTGCTTTCAGAGGAGGTTGAAACACGCTTTCTGCACTCTCCGTGCGTGTGTCTGCGCTTCTCTGTGTGTGTGTGTGTGCGCGCGCGTGAGTGAGGGCTTTGCAGAAACTATTTGGTGTTTGTCATGTGAAAAAAGCAGAGGAGGACCCTTTTGAGAGTTGGGTGTTTTGAGAAACTATACAGAATCGTTTCCCGAGATCTTGTTTGTCGAAACTCAAAAAAAGGCAAGCCTCGGCTGGGAATAACAAGTTCTTGCTCTCGAAGTACTCAGTAATGGGGGCGTTTTGTTTGTTGAATTGGATATGCATTGGTTTGGTTGTGGGAGTGTGTTTGGCGGCGGACCCGTTTGCCTACTTTGACATGGAGCTTTCTTACATTACTGC